>NW_025112997.1:19544426-19629704 GCF_010416935.1 Polistes fuscatus | reverse complement strand
GATCAAAACACATTATTACAACTCGTGTAAAACATTCCAAAAAAAAAATAAAGAAAAAACAAAAAATGTTCAACAATTTATAAAACTAAAAAAACAACCCCTTTCCACTAATTAATACCCCTCACGAAGAATAATTTATTATATTACTCAATATTCAAAACACATTATTACAAACGCGTGTAAACCATTCCAAAAGACAAAAAAACAAAAACAAAAAATGTTCAATAATTTATAAAACTAAAAAAACAACCCCTTTCCACCAATTACTACCCCATTGTTTCGTCATTTCTATTTTTATTGCTTCGCAGATATCTTAACGTAAGAAGAAGAAGAAGAAGAAGAAGAGAAGAAGAAAAAATGTGTGTGGGGAGGGGGAGGGGTAATTTTGTTAGGATAGTTCGACAGGATCGAATGATCTCGTGGTCCAGTGATCCGGAAAGTCAACGATATCGGTGCAGCGACGATGCGAAACGAATGCAAATATCGTCGAACGTTGCAACAACACGTTCGTCTCTCTATATAAAAGTGTTGTATACCTATGTACACACACATACACACACACATACACATGTATATGTATATATATCTGTAACGGGTTTAAAAGGTTCGCGCTCTTGTCGGGTACCACGATCTCTCAACGAAAATTGACCAGAAAGGCTATTATCGTCATAATAACGGCGACGAAGTATCGTTAGAAATTTTGATCGCATCTAGACTCGCGACTACGCGAATTCACCACCCCCTCCTCCTACTCCTCCTCCTCATCCACCCCCCCCAACAATCCTGGGCGCCGTTTAAATACGCGATGAATTAACGCGATAATCTCCCCCACTACTTTTTTCATCGCGTATCCCCTCCACATCGGTCTACCCCCACCACTCGCACGCGCACTGTCCACTCGCTGTATCCAATCATTGTCTCCCGCGAGTATTTTTCATCTTTTGCGAACCAATTAGACACGTTTTTCTACTTTTTTCTGTTTTTTCTTTTTGTTTTTGAACTGGGACAAGGAATTCGGGCATCGGGAATACCCTTTTTGGATTTTTTCATTTAATTTGAAATTATTTGACAGAAAAGTCTGACGATAATTTAGGAGAATGAAAATAATCGAAGTAACTAAAATATGATTGTCAAATGATTATTATAAAAAGAAAATTGTGTGCGAGCAATTGAAATCATATTTTTCATTATTGTTTTCTTTTTATTATCTTTCGATAATTTTTCTTTTATCTAATATAACTAGTTTAGATGAAGTTTCATTTTTATATTTGCAAAATAATTATCTAGAAATATAATCAATAATTTCAAATATATATGCATATAATACACACACACATACACACACGTTTGCATATCTCGTTCTACCATATATCTGATGTACAAATAAAAAATCCAAGTTTCACATTTTTAATCTTTGTATAAATGATTATCGAATTAGATCGAATTAGAAATGAGCGATCGTTTTGCGTTTATCTTAACAAATCTAATAAATAAATTCATACACACATACACACACACAGACATGTATACGTATACATGTATCTCTATATCGTGTTCGATATCTACAAATCTCGTTGGAAGTTTCATTTTTATATTTAAAAAAGATTATCGAATTAAATCGAATTAAAGATCGTCAATCGTTACACGTTTATCTATAAATATAATAAATAAATTCACACACAAACATACACATACACATATATGTACGTGTACACGTGTTTCTCTCTATCTTGTTCGATATCTGATACACAAATCTCGTTCGAAGTTACATTTTAATCTTTGAAAACGATTAACGAATTAGATCGAATTAGAAATGGTCAATCGTTTTGCATTTAATTTCTGTCGCACGGATATCGGTAATACTCGGCCAGTTTCTTCTTCTCGTTGACTGTCTATAAATTCAAAGTGTGTGTGTGTATGTGTATGTGACAGAGAGAGAGAGAAAGAGATGGTAGACAAGTTTATATGCGAGACCAACGAAGAAAGAGAGAGAAAGATTCAAAGAGTTTGCAAAACGTAGAACGAAACGAGACGGCATATAATTCACATCAGACTTGACCATGAGATAGAAAGAGCGAGAGAGAGAGAGAGAGAGAGACAGAGAGAAAAGGGAAAAGACGAGATAACCGATTAATGAATAATCCGTAGCGATGCCACGATATACCAGGACACGAGAAATTTTCATGATTTAACGATGGAACGAGGCTCGTGTAAGGTATCACTTTGCAACTGGTTAAAATCTCGCCCTATCCACTGGTAACCCGCTACGAAATTGACAAACGTACAAGCTGTACCGTTATTAAACCTTTATTTATCGGTTTTTCTTTCTTAGAGAGTGTATGTGTATATATTTAGAATATTATATTATTATATATATTATGATAAATATTATAGAATATAATAAATAAAGATAAATATATATATATTCAGATTATTAATTAATTAAATATCTATAATATAATAATATATATATCTAATAATATATATATTATGATAAATATAATAAATTAAATTTGTAATTGTTATATATATTATAAATTAATTAAATAATTATTAATTTATTAATAATTATTAAATTAATTAATTAAATTAATTTATATTAAATTAATAAATATATATATATAATAAATTAAATTTATGGTTGTGTGTTTCTTGTTTTTTTTTAATTGAAAAATAATAAATTAATTTTGACGTTCATGTAAGTTTCATTTGATTCGATTATAATATTTCGAAAAGAAAAATTGTCTCTTTACAGATTATTTATTTTTATATTAGGTACGTATGTTTGAAATAAACTCATTGTCAGTCGTTAAATGTACTTCGAAGGTGGAATATTTCTGAGGTATATACTGTGGATTAAAAAAGAAAAATTATTTAATAATTATTTTTCCATCATTATTTTCTTATCCGAATGAAATTATCTGAGAGAAGTATTTTTTTTTATCCACTGTAACTCACGTTTGAAATGTTTAATAGTAATTTGTTTTTTTTTGTAATAATAGTGAGTAAAAAAAATAAATAGTTTCTATGTTAGATCGTAAAAATTGTTCAATCAATCCAGGTATATATGCATATAATGTTTCTATTGAATATTTTGATACAATTATAATTAAACAATAGGATACTCAACGATCTTTCATATATACGATAGATAATGATTATTCAAAATTATTCCAAATCTATAAATTATTCGTTATTCGTATACGATGATATAATATTGTTTTAAATGAAATATATAATCACATTTTGAAAATGATCAATAAAAATACTTTCAATTCGATAAACATGTGTTATAAAATATTAAAATATAAATCGTCGATATAATATATACCCCCATAAATTAAATCTAAAATATTTTAGTACACGTTTACACACCTACGCGTAAATAAATTATACCATTCTCTAAACATCACGCATATACCCATCTTTTAATAGTCTTTTAACAAAAAGACGTGATATAACGATCGTTAAATAACTTTTAAGAAGAGAAATGTAATTTCATGTTAAAGAAAGACGACGACGACCAATAACAGCTGCCGACGTAGTATTTCGTCATTCCCCTATTACACATACTCTCTCACGATGAAATTTCCGTCATTCGTAGAGTCATTATCCATTTATGGGGTGGGGTGGGGAGAGGGGTTGAGGGGAGGAGTGTTTTATCGATCGATCATACGTATATGTATACGTATGTTAAAGAAGACAAGCGTGAATACGTTAACGTATACTGTTACATGCAGTCCTTCGTCAAACATATGTGTGTTTTATTATCACACGTCTTGAAAATTATCCAATAATGGTCTAAGAATCATTTCGAATTATTAATAATTATTATATATATGTATAACTTCTTCATTATTTATTTTATTAATGAATTTAAAGATATTAATTAATAGGATTGATTACGACGAATGATGATGCTTCGTTTGAAAATTACTGGAATAAAAGAAAAAGAAACAAAAAAGAAAAGATTTGTTAATTTGTCTCATTTATGTAGCTGAAAAAATTGGTTAATGTGATAAGATCAATAGATTAATTGCATTTTCTATGAAAAATTTGTTAATGAAATTATTAACAATTTTAATGACGTGATCGATGCTATTTTTATCAAATAATTATAGAAGATAAAATAAAGAAAAAAAAATAAAGGAAAAGAAATTGAAAATTAGTATTAATAATTAAATCATTCGTTATATATTATATACTATTATTAATTATTTAAAAATATTCTATAAGAAATATAGAATTCGATGAGAAAAATAAAAAAAAATTGTTAATATAATATACAATAATCATAAAAAATAATTTCAATACACGTATTTATTAAGATATCAAAAAAAAAAAAGAATACGTAATAATTATTTTATATATTATATTATTTAATATATAATAATTATATTATACGTAATATAAAATAAATATAATATTAAATATTTATATAATATAAAAATAATTATATACATACGTAATAATTATATATATTATTATATTATTATAAGTAATAATTATACGTTACTAATCGTAAGAATAAATGATAAAAAAAAAAGTGCTAATCATTTGATCGTAACGAAATAAGGATGATGATTGTATAGTTGTTAAGCTTGTATAAATGTGTGTATATTCCTACAGGTAGGAAAAGGTACGCGCGTATCCGATCGTCGAGATCACCGGTGTCGTTCCCAAGGAACTTCTTAATCCTGGCTAACTCTCTCTCTCTCTCTCTCTCTCTCTCTTTCATTCTCTCTTTCTCTCTCTTTCTCTCTCTAGCAACGGTGAGAAATAATTTGCCAAGGTACAAAGTACGAGGGTGGGTGGTGTCCCGTGTCTTTCCGAGTATATATGCAACTGTATACACACACCATACACACATATATTAATACTCGTACAAAAATATACATATATATATGTATTTATAATAAGTATGTATGCGTGGCGTTATATTCGCGTGTACGGTAACGTGGTTTACAACTGACATCGTTGAATCTTTCTTCCCTAAGATTCCCGAAGGAGACTTCCACTTGGTAATATTTTAATGGTCACGAAGTGGTACCCTCGCAAGGATTCCGCCGGCGTTCCCGTCGTTAAATCATACGACTTCTTATGGTTTGGTCTGCATCGTATTCACCTACTCTCCCCCTCCCTCCCAACCCTCCTTCTCCACTCATCTTTCCTTCTACCGAGGACGACTAAACTTGCCATCGTTTTACAAAACTATGGCGGGGAGAACAATTTCTTTTTTCTTTTTTTTTTTTTTGGATCACGTCTCAATTAAGAACTCTTATTCGTTGATAAATTATTCGTGTTAATATATTCGTCGTTTATTATTTATCTTAGGTACACATAATTTTGTTTTAATTTTAATTTAATTTTAATTTAAGTTTTATTTTTTCTAAACGTTTTTCCGTTCGATCGAAAGTCAATCGGTTGAAAGTAAAAACTTTCGAATGATTATATTAATATTTATTATTGATTGTTTTGTTATTTTAGATAACGAATAGACAAATGTTGCATCTATCGAAAAGAGATCGATTAAAAATAAACGAAAAATAAAATTAATAGAGAAATGAAGGAAGTTAGTTTTAAAAGAAAAATAAGAATAAAAATAAGAAAAAGAAGAAAAGATGAAAACGTAGAAGAAGAAGAAAAAGAAGTATAAGACGAAGAAGAAGAAGAAGAAGAAGTGGAAGGAATAAGAAGAGAGGGGAAGGAAGGGAAAAGAGCAGGTATGACTGCTGCTGTCATATATAATAACCGCATAAAACAGATACGCGCGAAGCAACCAGCCCACGAATATATTATGTTGCTGCGGCTAATTTACGATTATAACGTACGTGTATAACTCTCATTGTTGATATACTGCCATGACGGAGTTGCCAGAAGCGAGCTTGTAGATGAAGAAAAGAAAAGAAAAGAAAGAGGAGTTAAAGCACGACAGAAAGAGTGAGAAGAAAGAGAAAGAGAGAATGAGAGAGAGTGAGAGAGAGAGAGAGAGAAGAGAGAGAAAGAGAGTGAGAGAGGAGAGAGAGTGTGGTGAGAGAGAGAGAGTGTGTGTGAGAGAGAGAGAGAGTTGTGAGAGAGAGAGAGAGACACAGGAACAGTGAAAGAAAGAGGAGAGAGAGGGGGGGGGAGATAAGGTGTACAACAAATATAAAAAAAAAAAATATAAAAGAGAGAGAGAGGAGAAAATCAGAGATGTGGGGTCAGAACTCTGCAGGGACTGCCTCGAATTACTTCGTGGTCAGAAGTAGTCGCTGACTCTTTCGCCATAATCTTTTTTACTGGGATGATCAAGGAAAAGAAGTTTAACATTCTTATAGAATTATCTCCCATGGTTTGTATATATATGTATATGTGTGTGTGTTTCTTTCTTTCGTACTTTCTTACTTGTGTAAAATTAGTGATCGTGAGATTATTATTATTATTTAAAAAAAAAATTATAGGATGATGATGATTATGATGATTATGATGATGATGATAATAATATGACAGAAATAAGTGGTTTATCGTGTTACATTGGATGTATTCATTAAATCTTAAGCTCTTGGTAGAATTAATAGCAGGTTTTATTCTCGAAGACGAGATATTGCGAACTTGACGCACACCTGAAATTGGAGATTAGTTAATAAAAGGAATATGGAGTATGTAGCTGTATATATGTTGGAATATGTTTGGTAGATTATATTAACTCTCTTTATGATTCGAGAAATAAGATTTTTTGTTATTATATACGAAAGTTTGTTTTTGTAAGCGAATTAGACGAATATTTTAAATGTAATTATTGAAATAGGTATCTTAGGAAATTTGGACGGGTTAGAAATTCTTTTTGGAACGTTATTTTGATTCGAGTTTTATTTTCTAGACGAGATAAAAAATTAATTAAAATTAATAAAAATTATTTAATATGAATATTAATTATAAAAATTAATTAATTTAAATATAATTAAATTAAATATAATTAAATAAAATATTTAATAATTTATAAATTTAAATAATATATGGATTACACACGATATGAGAATTCTTCTTATGTTTTTGTATTTTTATTTTTTTCTTAATTTATTTCAACGTAAAATTAATAATTATTAATAAAAAGAATTTTTAATCTGTTTAGCAATGAAAAGGATTACGAATGACGCGCGTTTGAGGCAAAAGTTAAACGACAATTGTATCGACAAATATTTTCGAAATTTATTTTTTTTTTTTTTTTCTTTTTTTTTTGTTATTAATTAAAATAATAGAAATTCTCGATTTAATACTACATTTTTCTTTTTTAAATGGATTTTTTTGTTTCACGATAAATCGTATTATCGGCCTCATATAGTTTATTGGAATAATCGATCATAATAAATCATCGAGAATTTTTCTATAATATTTTATATCGTTAATTAAAACGAATCATTTCGTATAACAGATTTGTTCACTCGATTTATTTAACATTCGATCGAAAAATTCGAAAATCGGATTCAACGAAATCGATCGATCGATCGCGAGAATCCACGCAAAAAATAATCGGTTCACTCATAAATGGGGTGTGGGAGGGTGGGGTTAGTGGAAAGGGTGGAAGAAAAAAAAAAAAGCTTATCGATTACTCGGAACCGAGTTGAATTTACTTCTTTAACTCTGACGTACGTTTATCTTCCTACGGCATCGTAATTGCCAGAAAACTCATCGTCAGTCTCAGTCATTTATCCGAATCATCATATGACGACTCAACGTTGAGCAAAAACAAAAACAAATTAAACGAAAAAAACAAAAAAAAAAAATCAAAAAGAAAAAATAGAATAAATCGTAGGAACTCGTTGCTCGTTGGTAATCGAACGTTGAAAGCAAAGAAGAAGGAAATAAAAAAAACATGCAGTGCGAACTGCGAACCGGCGGGGAAAAAAAAATTATAAATAAAATAAATAAATAATAAATACATAATACATAAATAAATAAATAAATAAGTAAAAAAAAAGAAAAAGGAGGAGGGGGGAGGAACCAGCGAAGAAAAAAAATTAGAAATAAATAAATAAATACTACATAAATAAATAAGTAAAAAAAAAAGAGAAAGGAGGAGGGGGTGATGGCAAGCACGCGTAAGGAAAGTTCAAAGTGGTTCCCAACAACGAACGGCAGAAAAATCAGATTCGGAATTGCTATGACCAAAGGGAAACACCGCACACCTTTTTTGCCGCAATGAACCCAATTGGAAGCGGCCGTGAGTCGATTTGATCGAGCGAACACAACACAACACAACGAACACAACACAACACAACAGAACAGAACAGAAGAGAACAGAAGAGAACGAGAATGATTCTCTCTTTGTCTTTCTCAGACTGTCCATCTTTGAAACCGGTCTGGCATGGAAAAGGCAATGCAAGAAATTCGCATCCTTCTTTTACACAAGCGAACGGGAGAACGAGACAAACGGAAAGAACAGACACTGCTGCAAGCATCAGCAGCATCGGGAACATCAGCATCGGCAACAGGAACAGGAGCAGCAGCTATACCAGCCGGTTCCTGATGACAGTTACATGTCAATAAGAAATTCCTTCGTTAGGTTGTCGGACAGAAACGGAAGGACGGACAGACAGACAAACGGACAGACGGATTGAAAGAAGAAAGAACGATATTTCGAAGCAGTGGAAAAAGCTTTGAGATATCAAATGGGACGGACGTGTTGTAGTATTTGTCAGAAAACGGTTTTAAAACTTTCTTCTTCTCGTACCGGAAGCATCGAGTCGATGTCTAACCGCTCGGGGGTGGGGAGGGGATGGGATGGGGTGGAGGGAGTGCAACGAATGGGGGGAATCAACGAGAATTAGGCGGGTGTTTCCTGTTTTGACAAGAATCGAGCTGCCTCTTACTCGATGTTTTTCTTATTATTCTTCTTCGTCACCTCCTCCTCCTCCTCCTCCTCCTCCTACACCCCCACCTTCCTCTTCCTCTTCTTCTTTTTCTTCTTTTAATACTATTTTTTGCCTTTTTTTCTTTTCTGTCCCAGTCAACGTAGTTCTCGTCGAATTTTGTTGCTTTTCTATTCCTTTTTTTCCCTATTTTTTTTTTTGCAAACTTCTCTATACGTTCTCTAAGATATAATAATAACATTCAAACACTCGACACCTGTTTTTTAAACGCTCTCCCTCTCAAAATATTGCTCGCTCGTTTCTTATTTGTTCCCGTTTTTCTCTTTTTTCTTTCTTTTTTGTTTTCTCTCTATCAAATTAATCATCGTTTTTTCATAATCACATATTTGTTTTTGTTCGTGTTAATTTAATATTAAATTTTTCAATATCAGGAGCGCCCATTGTTGGGAAACGATATGAAGTAGAGAAAAAAAAGAAGAGGAAGAAGAAGAAGAAGAGGAGAAAGAAAAGAGAAGAATGGTGGTTGGTGGGAAGAGTTTGAAAAATAAATAACGGGGTGTTAAGAGTGGCTGTTTAAATTTAAAAAAAAAAGAAAAAAAAAAACAAAGAAGTAAGAGGGAGAATCAGTATAAAGGATGAACCAACGAGAAAGAAAGGGACAGAAAGACAGACGGACGGACGGACGGACAGAAGGACGGACGGACGGATGAATGAATGGATAGATACGAAGAAGGTGTTAGTAGAATCGTGGTGTTGAACAAAAGAAGATAGGGAGAATAAAATCCCGGAAAATAAAGTGTGAAAGAACGGGGCTGAGGGGAGGGGAGGGGAGGAAGAAGAAGAAGAGAAGAAGAAGTAGAAGAGGAAGGGGGGGAAAAAAAAACTCCGAGGGCTAGTAGCTGCGGTCGAGCGGCCTGTTTAACAGATTTAAAAAATCACCAATAATTCCAAGTAGGTTTAGAGGGGAAAGAAAAAAAAGAGAAAGAGAGAGAGAGAAGAAGAAAAAAAATGAACGAAAGAAAGAGAGATGTCGGTTGGGGGGAATGGGGAGAGTGGGGTAGGGTAAAAGTAGAGGAAGGTGGGAGGGGTGAGGTATGGGGTGGGTGTTGTTGCTTAGTAAGAGGGGTGTGTAAGGTATGTAACTACCGAGTGGAGGAAACCCTGCTTGCTTGCCTGCCTGCCTGCGGGGATGTCAGCGAGATTGTCATTTTTCATTTTAATGGTGGCTTCTACCACCCCTCCTCACTCTTTCTTTCTCACTTCTTCATATTACTCATTCACTCTCTCTCTCTCTCACTATCTCTATCTCTTTCTCTCTCGCACACTCTCTTTTGCTTTACACGCCGTTTATTTGTTTCTCTTCCGCTTGCCCTTCCTCGCCACGCTGTTGGACACCAACGTCACGAGATGTTCTCTCTCTCTCTTTCTTTCTTGTTCTCCACAAAGTTCTCTTTTATCCGCGACCTCTAGGTCTCTCTCTCTCTCTCGTGTTCTTTTCTACACTTCCAGCAGACACTCCAGGTTCCTTTTATCTTGGTGCGAACGTCTTAATAATAGCTTGCGGTCGGGGGCCTCTCTTCGTGCTAACTTTAACTTGTCCCTCTCTCTCTCTCTCACTCTCTCTCACTCTTTGTCTTTGTTACTCGTTCGTTTAATAATGTACAAATTATATAAGAAAAAAATATCAATGGGAAAAGTTTATAAAGTGTCATGTAATTGGATTAAAAAACAAATGTCATATGATAACCACCCTTTGGAAAATAATATTCCAATTTTTGTGATATTAAAGTAACACAGTAATATAACATATATATAGTATGCATAAAATATATTATTTTATATATATATAACTTTCAAAATTTGTAAAAGAATATTTGTATAAACAAATCAATGAAAAAGAAAAAACAAGAATATTACGTGTGTCAATGATTGGTAATTTTTCTGATATTAAAGTAACACAGTATATAACCTATATATAATATGTATAAAATATATTATTTTAAATATATATAACGTTCAAAATTTATCCTATTTATAATTAATAATTAACGTAAAAGGATATATATGTATAAACAAATCAATGAAAAAAAAAAACCAAGAATATTACGTGTGTCAATGATTGGTAATTTTTCTGATATTAAAGTAACACAGTATATAACCTATATATAATATGTATAAAATATATTATTTTAAATATATATAACGTTCAAAATTTATCCTATTTATAATTAATAATTAACGTAAAAGAATATATATGTATAAACAAATGAATGAAAAAAAAAAAAACCAAGAATATTACGTGTGTCAATAATTGGTAATTGAATTACAAGATATTAAATGTTAATAGCTCGTTCGAAACAATATTCTGACTTTTGTGTTATTAAAGTAACATGGAAACGCATCTTTCTTTCATCCCAGAGAACGAGGAGAACCCCTCCTCTAATTCTTCCTTTCTCTCTCTCTTTCTCTCTTTCTTAACCCAAACCAAGAGTTTCCAAGCCCGGCTGGTGCTCGTTCGCTAGAAGATTAGCCACCCTACACTTCCCTTCTTGAAGCATTTAAACAGGCAAACTTTGTCGGACGAGGCCATGATTGCGAGCCTCACTCGGCACGCTTAACAGAATAAATTGGCCGTTTTGCTCTATAGCAAAGAAGAGAAGAACATAACCTAAGAAAACTTTTCAGTTATACCCAAATGTTGCCCCCTGCCTGCTTGCTTGCTTGCCTGCCTTTTGCACCATTTCAAAATTCAATGTAAAAGATATACCACGTTCTATCATTATGTTTCCTTTTTTCTTTTCTTCTTTTATTATGAATCAAATTCCATTTCGAATGATTAATTACTTTTCGTTCTTTCCTTTCTTTCTTTTTTTTTTGCGGAATAAAAAAAGCCGACCTGGTGTCAAGTTTTCTTTTTCTTTTCTTCTTTTACTTTTTTTTTTTTTTTTTTTTTGAAGAAAGGAAATCCGAGAAAAGCAATTCTGAAACGACGGAGATATCCTGGACGACGGATCGTTCCAAGCTAATGACATTCGGACTAACGGAAGACGAGAGGGCGAGGGGGTAAAAGGGGGAGGACTAGAAGCTGTCAACGCTTCCATGTGTCACTCATGTCGGGGTTGGTTCCCTTCGGTTTCGCTGTTGTGTTACGTCCTGCGGTTCTGTTACTCCACTTAGTTCACCAGTTGGACCTGTCCTTTCTACCTACACCATCTACCTATCTACCTACCTATCTACCTATCATCAACACCCTCTCCCAAACTGTGCTGGGCGTTTACTCCTCCAAACCGATTACGGAAAACAAATCAGAAACTTTGAAAAGAACAAAAATATCGTTTGGTGTTTTATTCTAACGTTTTATCCGTTACGTGAATTCGTATTTTTCATCGGGTTTTGGTCAACTTGCTTCTTTTTTCTTTTTTGTTTTTTTCTTTTTTTTTATTATTATTATTTTCATATTTAAATATATTAATTATTAATTAAATATTGTTTAAGTGGTTAAAAGCATCTATGTGCAATTAAATTTTTTTCTTTTCTAATAATCTCGATAGACATTATTTTTGCGATTAAAGTAAACGTCTATGTAAATTTAATCAATTTTTCCAAATATTTCAAAAAGATATTACAAGTGAAAGACTTCATACGATATTTTGATGATAATTTGTTCTACGAGTATAGCTAATTATTCTTCAATTATTTCAATATATATAAGCACCATATAGATGTCATCAAAAATTCAACAACATTTTTACGAATTCAGTTAAATTATTCCATTATCTCAATAAATATCCGAAGATAGTACAAACAAAAAAACCCAATAAAATTTGAACGAATTTTAACAACACCACTACCACGTAATATCACATCTTAATAACCACATAGCGAAATATATATTAAAAAGTATCAAATATTAGTAAAAAATAAGAAAAAAAAAAAACTTTTAAAAATTTGTCAAACAAAGATGAATCGATAAGACTCTAACACTTTGTCACGTATATTCTATCTCTATCGGTATAAAGATACCTACTTAAATATGTCTACAAATTTAACACATATGGAACCGGTTATGACGGCTAGGAGAAATAAAAAGAAGAAATAAATATATATATAAAAAAAAGAAAAAAAAACCTAAAAAAGAGAGAGAACCGTACAGCTCGATATCCATTCGCAGCATCATCCAGTTGTGGGGTGAAAGTACAATAGCGGAATCGTACGAAAAGTCTGATTTATCGCTCCCCTCGCCACGGGGGCATTTGTATTGGGAGACGTAACGAAATGCGACATAATAGGTCGCACTGGATCCCCGGGTCCATTGTAGCCTTCTAATGGCATGACAAGACCACTGACACGCTGAAACAGGAGTACGCCAAGAGGGATGTTTGATTTACCATTAATTTCGCAATATCACGCTTGATACAACAACCTACTACCAAACGGTGTTGTTAAACGCTGTCTTTCTTCATTTTCTTCTTCACTTAACGTTACTATATCCCCCCCCTACCTTTCCTCACCTGCCCATTTCCCTCTCCCCCACCCCTCCCCCCACCGAATGTAGATTTCTATTTAATATGCGTTGTTGGTTTTTTATTGTTTTTTTTCTCTCTCGTTCAATGTTAGCCAAGAGACAAAGAATGATATCAACATATAAAACGTTTAGAATGATTTTAATGATAACTACTTTTACGAGCATTCATGAGACATCAACATCATCAGATAATGCAAATTTATTGAGTCACTCGTATAAAATATATATCGAGAGAGTTTCGTATAATATAAATTCTGTGCTCATTTAAAACACGCGTGTTACCGTTCCGATTTATTTTTATTCTATTTTTAATGCGACAAGTTAGTTGTTTTGTAAATATTCCAACGCTTATTTTTAATTTTGATACATCCTTTTTTCTTTTGTTTCTTTTAGGTTTTGGTTAGATACCGCGTTTTTTATCTTTTTTTTTCTTGTTTCCTATCGATTAATTAATACGTACACGACGCGTGTGCGCGTAAAATTGAAATGTAGAATTTTCTTATTTTCTTTATCTTGTTTCTTCTTTTTTTTTTTGGTTATAAAAAATGATGAAAAATATTAAACATATTTTTTAATTTACGAAAAAAAAAAAAAAGAAAAAAACAAATCTAGACATTCGAAGAGCCTGTAAAAACAAAATGGCATACCCTTTTTTTTCCCCCCCTACAAACATTTATACCATCCTAAAAATTACGATTTATTGATACAACATAGTGAGAAAGATGTTCTCGCATATTTTATGCAACGAATTTTTGTAAAAATTCATCAAAAAAAAGTAAAAAAAAAAGAAACACCTTGTCTTATTTATTTCTGCAAGTTCTTCTACTCGAAAGACTGACCTAACCTCAAATATTATAAATACATACGATCCTCTTAAAAAAAAAAACTGTAAGAACATTTTTAGATATAAATATGTTACTACCAAACACAACAAAGTTAAAAAAAAAAAAGATGTTCTCGCATATTTTACGCAACGAACTTTTGGAGAAAAATTGAACGAACGAACAAACAAAAAAAAAAAGAAAAACAGAAGAAACACCTCGTCTCGTTTAGTCGGAGGTTGTGTTATAGATACTCGAGAGAAAAAAAAGGGAAAAAAAAAGAATACAACAGGAGAATAGGCTAACCCTAGTTGTACCGGAAAGAACGATTTCCAGAGAATCCGTCGATACTTGGTATAACGGTATAAACGAAAGGGGCCGAGACTAGAGGGTGCATGTACGAGTAAAAGAGAGAAACATTGATAGAGAGAGAGAGAGAGAGAGGAGAAGAGGGGTAGGTTACATTGCGGAGTGAATGTCATTTATACCAGGCTATGTGGTACACATTGTTAACGCGAACCAAGAGAGAGAGTGTGAGAGAGAGAGAGAGCACGAGCAACCCATGGCATGACAGGAACACCACCCCTGTGTGTCAGGCATTGTATATTTTTTGGATCGTGATTTAGCCGTGATGTACGGCTGCGGCTTTGCGCGTTATGCTAGTCATATACGGCCGTCCGTCAGGTACCACCACGCCATTACGCGTACTCGATGCCACTTATCCCGCAATATGGAAAACTTCCGCCCTCCTGTTATTATTAACCGTCTGACAAAAGAACTAAACTGAAAAAAAAAAGAAAAATAAATAAAAAAGAAGCCAAAAGCAAACATTGAATTTAAGAAGAAAGATAAAGTTTTAAAAGCGAGAATCAAAAATAATCTACGTGTGGATCCTACGCAAAAAAAAAAGGGGGACTGGTAAATCGAACAATTTGTTGAGATAAAATTAAGAGAGAGAGAGAGAGAGAGAGAGAAAGGGAAAAAAAAATATTAGTTCAACGAGTGGACCCTTTCTACTTACGAGTCTAATCCGATTGGTTCCTTTCGAAAGGGCGAGTCGAACTCGTAAAAAATTACCTTCACCGATTACGCGTAATCCTCCCTCCTCATTCCCTCTCTCTCTCTCTCTCTTTTCTATTTAATGATTTTGTATAAGTATGAGTTTAGGATTTACAGCCGTTAATTTCGTTATTTGAAGTCGGTAACCGTCCTACCGATAAAACCTCGTCTAACAACCCCAACTGCTACCCGATAACTGATTCTTTTCTCTGTTCTCTCTCTCTCTTTTTTATTAATTTCCTCTTTTTTTTCATTCCTCTATTTCTTTCCTCGCAAATAATCCTCTACGGTTAGAACGGGCCATATGTAAATAACTGGGACAAAAAAAAAAAGGAAAATTTAACCCATTATCGAAGAATAAGCAATAATACGAGAAAAAGAATAATTTATAATAAATTGCGTGTATAAAATTCTCGCGTAGATAAGATTAGAAACGATCTCATGCAAGGATAGTAAGTCACCTTAAGTCCGTAACTCTAGCGTGATTTGTGTCCCTTCTCTCTCTCTCTCTCTATAACTGTCCTTGGTTTCAACCAGTCTCATCCTCCATCTCTGTTCAACTATGGGTTTGGTACACCCACACGCATCCAGTGGTCCTCCTGGACTGCCTGCCTGCCTGCCTGCCGCCTGCCTACCGAGCAATAACAAGTCCCCCCTGAGGCTAATCCTGCTAATCCCTTGACTGATGCCCCCCCACCTACTCCCTCAACTCGCTCTCATCTTCACCTCACCGTCTCACCTCACATCCCCAACAGCCGTTCACTTGTCCATGACCCGCTGCGCCAGCCGAACCGAAACCTCGTTCAACCTACCAGCATGTCTTTGCAACGAAAACCATGCTCGGACACTTTCGAAAAGATAGCAGGTAGATAAACGTCCTGCTGATTTTACTCTCCAACCCGTCTCTTTCTTTTACTTTCATTATCCAGATCTCTCTTTCTCTCTCTCTCTTTCGTTTTTTCTATCTTGGCTATCAAAGTGTCATGGTATGTATGTGTGTGTGTGTGTGTGTATAACACGTTTATGAAATAAATCGTCGAGATTAAAAGTATTTTCTCGTCATTCGATTGACCTAAAGATCAAGACAATCTCAGCTGGAAACTTTGATTTTATTTCTCCTCTTTTGCTTTTTTTCCTGCACAAACAATTTTTAGTTATTTTATCTAATTTGATTTGATTTTGTTTTATCTCTTGACGATATTCGATACCAGTCACTTACTTGCAAAAGTGGAACGAATTATTCATTCGTATGAGATACTTTATACGAAAGGAATTAATAGGAACGTTTAAATCAACGTGTGGTGTTTGTTGTTTCAATGAAATTATTTTGATTATTCGTGACCGGTGTTACTAAATAATCATTTTATGTATGTAATATTAGAATCGTGGATTGTCGAACTTGTATGTTTACAACGTGGTTAGATCGTTGACCAACGTCATTGGTCGTTTATATTCATACGAAACTCACCTTTTCTATACTTTTGATTCAAACTGACAGATATAATTTACATTGCTTAATATTTCGTTAATAATTTAACCAATTTTCTATTCTCTACTCTATTATAGAGAGGAAGGATTAAGAAAAAAGCATAATCTTACATTTTTAAACATATATTTTCATTCGTTAGACTAGCAATAACTCGAATCAGCAAAGCAACGATCGGATTAGCGTTGAAATACTAATCACTTAAACTCAAGTAACGATGAATGGTCACGGTTAGATCATAAATGGGTGATCCGTTCGAAAAGAAGAAATAAAAAACCACGTGCTATTGATTCCAAAAAGTAAGTAAAAAACAAAACGCGACTAATCTTTACAAACGCGTGAACAAATACGATAAGAAGGTGTTCGTAAAGAAATGATCTCGTAAACTGAGAGACTTGCCAAAATAAAAAAAATAAATAAAAAAAAAATAAACAACCTCGTATCAGCATAAATAATAATTAATAACCATTGACTTAGTACAAACGATACAAAAAATTATCGAATACCCCCAAGAGAAAAAGGGGTATATTGGTGGTAAGATTTTTTGAAAGAAGAAGTTTCTTCCCTTTTTGAGAGACCTGCCAAAAATAAAAAAATAAACAAACCTCGTATCAGCATAAATAATAATTAATAACCATTGACTTAGTACAAACGATACGAAAAATTATCGAATACATCCCCAAGAAAAAAGAAGGGGTATATTGGTGGTAAGATTTTTTGAAAGAAGAAGTTTCTTCCCTTTTTGAGAGACCTGCCAAAAATAAAAAAAAAAAAATCATGTATCAGCATAAATAATAATTAATAATCATTGACTTAGTACAAACGATACGAAAAATTATCGAATACATCCCCAAGAAAAAAGAAGGGGTATTGGTGGTAAGATTTTTTGAAGAAGTTTCTTCCCTTTTTGAGAGACCTGCCAAAAATAAAAAAAAATAAAAAAACCATGTATCAGCATAAATAATAATTAATAATCATTGACTTAGTACAAACGATACAAAAAATTATCGAATACATCCCCAAGAAGAAAAAGGGGTATATTGGTGGTAAGAGATTTTTTGAAAGAAGAAGTTTCTTCCCTTTCGTACCTTCGTCCAGGACGAAGAAAAGGAAGAAAAGGAAGAAAGTAAGAAAGAAAGTAAGGAAGGAAGGTAGGAAGGAAGTTAACGGCAATGCCGAAGGTAAATCATCGTAAAGGCAATCGGCCGGAGGCGCCGAGGGTGATTTATAACAACACTAGCTAGGTGTTTACCGGGGCCCTTCGCGTATCGAGACAACGGGGGTGAAGGGAACGGAGCATAGCTTTGCGCCCTGGAGATGCGAATCGATTTCCTAACGGAGAAACACCGACAGAATGAGACAGAATGAGACAGAATGAGACAGAATGAGAGAGTGTGTGTGTGTGTGTGTGAGAGTGAGAGCGAGAGAGAATGTGTGAATGAACGTATGAGTTAGGGTAAACCAAGACAAGACAGACAGAAACGTACGTCAAAGAAAACGTTTTTGAAGTTCGCGCCCGAGTTATTTATGCCTATCGCGTTGTTGTTGTTCCCGTTTGACGAACGTAAACGTCAACCATATTATTTACGACCTGTACTTTAAGCCTGTCCACGGGCTCATCTCGAACACTTATCTTCCCCCACCCCAATCCCCTACTCTTCCCCACCCCACGCGGCATCTTTTCTTCTCGAACATCTGCATTAGACCGAGAAATAAATTGCATTATACCTTTTTTTGTTTCATAAATTGTTTATCGTATTTAATTGTTGAATCTGTTGAATCTGTCGTTAATCGTGCACGTAATTAGGAAAGTTGATTTAATGTAAGTTATTTATATATTTATTTTTGTTTAGAGATATTTAAAGGATTACATTTGAATTTGATGTAATCTTGAAATAACGAATATTCTCTATCTGACGGTTTATTTTTGACAATACGTCGCGTGAAAATGACATTGAAAATGAATTGTCGTTTAAAATAATGTGATGTTAAATAACTGATAAAGTTTATTTGGATTTGTTTAATTTTGACTTACAATAACACTTTTTTCATAATTATGGAGAATATTGTGAGACGGGATAAATAATTGTTGTATTTTAATTAATAAGTGCGATAGAAGAATTTTCAATTTTTCATAGAAATTATTGGAAAAAGAAAGATTTCAACAAAATTTCCAAAATCGATATACTTTATATAGAGAATCGATTATAATCATAATTAACTAGGTATATAACACCGCGATCCCAAATAAAAAAAAAAAAAAACAAATATAAAATTTAGTATTCCGAGTAATCGCGCAGATAAAAAAAAAAGAAAGAAAAAGGAAAAGAAAATAGTTGGAAGAGTTTTTCGGATTTTTCATAGAAATCATTGAGATAGAAATGGCTTTAAAGTGTCCCCGAATCGATGTTATACGACTGGAACCGACTGGCAAGGTAATAAAATGTTACAAGAGGTACGAACTTATAGTTGTGGTAGTAGTAATAATAATAGAAGAATAGTAAGAATAAGAAAGAAAAAAAAAAAAAAGAAAGAAAGAAAGAAGAAGAAGAGAAGAAGCTGTCAGAGCTTCAACAACTTTTATCCTTTCTACCTTTCTGATCGGTAGTAGGTACGATTATTTCGACGAGGTGGAAGAGCAAAGAGAGAAAGAGAGAGAGAGAGAGAGAGAGAAGTAAAAGAGTTTTCTCCTTTTATCATTTTTATTATACCTTCAGCCATCCATGGCCGTCGTCCTCGTCCTCGTCCTCGTCCTCGTCCTCGTGTTGGTGTTCGTCTTCGTCCAGCTCGTCTTCGTTGTCGTAATCGAACTCGACCGAGCGGTTTACGGCTGCGGTTGCCATTCAGTAGGCAGGACATGCCAGAGCCTATCCTTCGGCTTACACTTCTCACTCGGAAACCACTCTGAGATGAAACTTCTTTAACTGTTCGTACGTTCGTAACACAACGTTCATTCGTTCGTCCGTTCGTTCGTTTTCAGAGTCAATTTGAATCATAAATTATTCTAACCTGGTCCTTCTTACCAGAGAAAGAGAGAAATAAGATAAAACACGATTATTCTATCGAAACTTTAAAACGACACTATGATATGTATATGTATATGTATATGTATATGTGTGTATGTGTATATACGCGGATATTCGGTCGTACCTTTTCAAAAGGAAACTCTGTGATTACCCGTGCCTGACACCGACAACTACGGGGGATTTGAATAAATTCACTACTACTATTATACCTCTCGGATACTATTATAACTATTACTACTACTACTACTATTAATACTGCTACTATGACTATTATGAATGTTACTATACCACCACCAACTCTCTCTCTCTCTCTCTTGTGCTTTAATACTTTCAAAGAGTTAAACATATTTTGTTTTCTTTTTCTTTATTTCTTTTATTCTTTCTTTCTTTCTTGACTTCTCGTTTGCTTTCTTTTGAATATAGCGGCAATCTTCTCTTCTCTTCTCTTCTCTTTCTATAATTCTCTTGTCCCGATAATTCAGAAGAAGAAATACGCGCTGAAAGGACGCGAATGTATATCCCGATTACACATGCCACCATCGCAACGATTACCCAACCAACCCGTACGACCCAGGAGTAGTTCGGATTTAAAACCCAACAACGCTCGCGCGCATACCGATATTCGTAATTCTCTTTCTTTCTTTATTTCTTTCTTTATTTAGTTTGTTTTTTTTTCCTTTTTTTGTTCCTCCAAAGGAAGAGATCCTTCGAGAAGTTGGACGAGTGTTCTTTACAAGTTCAAAGACCCCCGTTCGTCGTTCGTGAATTCCTTTCAAACGGATATACGAACCAGTTCGATAAAAATCCCCAGAAGGGATCTTTATTACTTTATCAAGGATTTTTAACAGATCGAATCATTTCGGTTTTTAGAGTTGAAATATGTTTTTTTCTTTTTTTTTTTTTTCCTTTTTTCCTTTCGCGATTTTTAATTTTAATACGCGAGTATTCGGATTCAAGCAAATCTGAAGCTTTTGTTCGAATGGTTTAAGGATTTCTTGGAATTTCGTATTTGAAATAAAATCAATTTCATTATTTCTGTACTTAAATAAAATTTCAATGTTTTTATACGAATCGTACGAATATTCATTTTCCGAACGTATTTTGTTTATTTCTTTTTATTCAATTTTAAATTATTCCGTAAATACTTACGACAAAATTCTTAATCTGTACGCGTATAATATTTCATTTATTTAATTATAGAAAAGAAAGTATTCTAATAAATAATAGAAAATTACTATCTAAATATGAAACGTAATAGCTGATTAACTAAATTTTAAAAACGAATTTTAATAAAATTCATCCTACAAAAATTTGTCGTTGTTTTAACGATAGTTTTTACTTGATACGTTCATTATTTTGAACGAAAAAATATTTGAATAATAAATAATTATTATAATAATATGAACAAAAAATATTTGAATGAATTATATATATTTTGAAATATATTTCAAATTCTTTATTATTTACATTTTATATATATATATACCCCCACACACATACAATGTATAATAGATATTTTATTTATTTAATTATCGAGACATTCGCGTATGAAAATGGTATGATTAAAAAATCAACAATAACAACAAAAAGAAAGGTAAAAAATAACAAAAAAAATCCTAGAATTTATTCATATATATATATATATATATATATTTCAAAAATTCTTTATTATTTATATTATATATATACATATACCCACACATACACAACGTCTAATAGATATTTTATGTTTCTAATTATCGAGATATTCGCGTATGAAAATGGTATGATTAAAAAATCAACAACAGCAACAAAAAGAAAGGTAAAATATAACAAAAAAATTATTTTATATTATTATATTTATATTATATATATAAAAATTTAATAAAAAATTTTATATTATAAAATATTATTTTATATTATTATATTTTATATTATTTATATTATTTATTATTTATATTATATATATATACCCACACACATACAATGTATAATAGATATTTTATTTATTTAATTATCGAGACATTCGCGTATGAAAATGGTATGATTAAAAAATCAACAACAAACGAAAGGTAAAAAATACAAAAAAATCCTAGAATTTATTCATATACAAGTGAAGCCACTTTCATAATCACCAGCTCGTATATGTACAAATTAAATATGTTTTGTGGTTTCGTTCGTCGTCGAATGTGGATTTGAGATACGTATTCGAATCGAATCGAATCGAATCAAACGAACGAGGATTTTAATAAGAGAAAGAGATAGATAGATAGAGAGGAAGGAGGGGAATAGGGGGAAGAAAGAGAGGATGGGAGGATGGGAGGAGGGTGGGAAAGAGAGAAGAATATCACGAGAAGAGCAGATGGCCGATATCGACATTTCTCATCGGTAGTAACAAGCACGTTAACAAATTGTAAATTAACGAGACGTTGCTAGACTTCAACCCCTCTCCCCACCCATATCACCACCACCACTACCACCATTACGTTCACATTCGCTATTATCAGCTTCACTAGGTGTCCGTGTGACTCACAAGGATGACCAAGTTTGCCAATAAAGAAGCCAAGTGTCAAAGCGAGTAATCTTTGATTTTTTTTTTCTTCCTTTTTATTGCTTTTTCTTCTTTTTCTTTTTTTTTTCTTTTTCTTTCTTTCTTTTTTTTTACGTGACGAACTCGAGGTAGAAACTTATTATGTTTTTCTTGTTTTCTTCTTGTTCTTCTATGTTTTCAACAAAGTTGTAATCAAGAAAGTTTGGTGATTTTGATGGAACATCTTCTTTTTTTTTTTTTTTTTTTTTTCATAGATGAGATGAAAACCTTTTGCGAAAATTGTCGATAAGGTTAAAGGAAGGAGACGATTTTCTTTTGAATCTTTTTTACAAGGGATGAAACATTTGACTAATTTAACAAACGAGAAGAGGAATGAAATATTTAAAAAACAAAAAACAAAATGAACGACGATTAATCAAATCTTAAAAGAGTAGAATTATTCTCGAACGAAAGGGGAAGAATAAAGAAAAAAAAAAGAAAAAATCATCGGACGAATGAACAAAAATTTTCAAAAGTTCAAATAGATCGGAGAAGAAAGAAAGGGTAAGAAAAATATTCAAATGAAATTCAAACATTCTCAATTTCTGTGTGAATCGAAGATAGATAGGGGGGCAAAGAACAAAACGAATCGATTGGATATGGGGTAAACTGAAATTATCGAACGCTTTATTTTATCAGGTTCGAATAGAGAACGTATTATAATAACATATCGATTATGATGATAGCAGAGGAGTGTTAGAGTGGGTGGATGAAAGCGTTGGATAGAAATAGAGATAAAAATAATAAGAGTTTAAATAGAGAAGGAAAGAAGGAAGGAAGGAAAGGAAGGAAGGAAAGAAAGAAAGAAATGAAAAAGTGAAGAGAACTGTCCCAATGTGAGAGAGAACATCGAACATATCGGTTGGCATATGGTTCACATCGGCCCCTTTTCCACTGACTCTACCACACCTACACAATCCCCCCTTCTTACCCTCCCATACCTTCGAATCCTACTCTTCCCTAACTTACACATATATACGTGTATCGATAACCTCCATAAAGACTATAAATACACGTTCATATGTGGTACGATGCATGCATGCATCGTTTACACTTATAGTTTCATAAAACCTACCACTAATTTCTATTTGCTTTACCATATTATCGATTATTTTTAATTAATACTGTATAATTATTTCTCTTCTATCTTCAAATGATTCATTAAACAAGAAGTTATTTGAAATATGTACGCACGTAAGAAGTTATACTTCTTTGGCGTACCGAAACGAATATAACCTCAAAAATAACTTCAACAAAATATTGGAATGGAAGTATGAGAACATAAGCAACTAATTATTATTATTTATTTATTTAACAAAAAAAAGAAAGGAAACATATTTTCAATCGGTCTACACTAAATATAAAGGAGATATATCGAAATATTTTATGCGTCAACTGTCATGGCGCGGTAATAGAACTACTTCCCGCGCGATTATTTAAGTCAAGCAGCGCTGAGTACGATTGGTACTTGGATTGGATGACCCGCTTGAGAAAAAAAGGGAAGAAGAGAAGACAACTTCATGCCGTAAACTTGAAATCGTTTTGCCGCGCGTCATAAATACCGACAAACTTCATGGTGTCGTTTTTACAGACGCTCGGAAAAATATCACTCCCATTACACATTTTCCCAAACGCGCCAAAAGAAGTATAACTTCAAAAAAAAACAAAAATATATATTACAATAATGAGATTGGTAGTCTCAATTGGAGATAAACGAAGAAAAATTATTTAGTTTTTTTTATTTAGAAAATTAATGATGTACGTTTTATAGTTTTTACTTCATGTTATTTTTTTTTTTTTTTACAAATTACAGAACACAATTGTTTGATCTAACTTACATTGATTCGGTGTTAATCGTTTAATATCGATATTAAAATACTTGATAAATATACTTGAAATACTTGAGTAAATTATTACGTGATTTATTAAACTTACGAATAAATGGATTAGTTCATACATTTCAACGCGTAATAAGAATTTTCAACACTCGTATAATAACACACACGCGATCTATAGAAATATTCTTATTAAATATCACAAGTTCTATCTTGCTAGGTCATTAAACAGCTTTTAATACTCGTTAATAATTTAATCGTTCGTGTTGCTGTACTCCGATCATCGTTTTAAAACGTTTACGTCATATAATTAATGATCGGTATGAGAGAAAAAAAAAAGTTGTGTAAGAAAAGTAAAGCGATACGAAAGTCATGATTTTTAATAAGAAAAAAAAAAAAGAAAAAAAAGAGATTAAAGGACAAATCGAGAGAGATATTTTTTTTCCCTTGTTTAAAAATCATGCGTCTAAAATACGATCGTAAAAATGTTCTCCAATTATCGCAAATATATTCACTTTGTTATTTAATATTTAAACATAATTATGTGCCGATAGTCATTAAACTAACCTATAATTATAAATCAAACACAAATTATATAAATATATTTTATCTAATATTTCTATGACAATAATTTCAATATCAACAAAATATAAAAATCAATCGAATTCATTTATCTCGCAAATATATTTCCTACACATTTTAATCGTCCGTAATAATTACCGAACACGATAATACAAATACGAGTAATAAGATTCTATACAAAATTCATACGATGTAAAAGAAGAAAAAAAAAACAACAAATCTCCTATGTTCGACAAAAAATATAAAAAAAAACATATATATAAAAACAAAAAAGAATTGAAAAATTTTAACGAGATCGTTAAACCTTAATTTTTGATTAAAACGTAGAAAAGTCTCGTAAGAGATTCCTGATTGCAAATGCGAGAGAAAGAGTAACAAAAAAGTATGAGGAGGAGGAGGAGAAGGATGAGGAGGAGGGGGAGGAGTATAGGAGAAACAGAAGGGGGAAGGGAGAGGAGGGGGGAGGGATTGAAGAGGAGAAAATTCGGTATCATCCTTCTTCTCGTCGCACGTATCCCAACCATGCAGTTTCGTTCGGTTCCGTTCCATTCCGTTCCGTTCCGTTCCGTTCCGTACCGTGCCGTGCAATCGTATTCGCGGGATCGTTTAAAAGCGGTTTAATTGGAGAATGATATCCAATAGATTCCGAATCGAAAATAACGGAAACGCAGATGCGGTCGATGGGCTCGTTATCTGCGAACTCTACTCGATCTAAATCGAGTTTGAATGTTTTTTGTTCGCTCGTACGCCCTCCCCCCCTCTTACCACCAGCCCCCTTCCGACCCCCCTTCCTATCTCGCTCTGTCTCTCTTTTACATTTTTATTCTTCGATAAACAACAACGA
This sequence comes from Polistes fuscatus, assembly GCF_010416935.1. Lineage (NCBI taxonomy): Eukaryota > Metazoa > Arthropoda > Insecta > Hymenoptera > Vespidae > Polistes > Polistes fuscatus. The sequence goes on along the minus strand of NW_025112997.1, from coordinate 19,604,108 downwards.
GAAACGTAGCAGCTCTTTTGCCTGTCCCTCTACGAGAATCCTCTTTTAAGCCGACCTTTGTTTTTTTGTTTTTTTATTTTTTATTATTATTATTTTTAATTTTCAGTCTGTTCATTTTATTTTGTCATTCATTCATTCGTTCGTTCATTCATTTATTCGTTCATTCGTTCGTTCTCCCTAGCTGTCTCTTTTTCTCTTTCAGTTTCTCCATACTTTGATTTATTTTTAAGCATAGAATAAAATATTTGTTCAATACGTTGTTTAATTTCCTACCTATTTTGTTTATTTTATTATATATATATATTTCATTCATTCTTCTTATTATTTCTATATTTCTAATTTTAATTTCCGATCTTTGTTGCGTCACTCTAATCGAAATAATTAAATAATTGTTTAATAATTAAATCAACATTTCTCTCGATAATTTAAAATAACTACCGAGAACATTATCAAATGGTACGAATCACGCGTGACCTAATTTTCTTACCAAATAGAAAGAAGAAGAAGAAAATAAATTGGTGAGCGAAAGGTTGTGGGTAAAGAAAAAAGAAAAATGGCAAAAAACAATTTAACGAAAAAAAGAAAAAGAAATAGAGAAAGAGAGAGAGAAAGAGTGATCGATATTCTCGAAATAGAAAAAAAAAAGAAAAAAAAAATAGTAGGATGGACAAGTGAGAGGATAAGGCGTTGGCCCATGTGAAAACAAATCGAGCTTGAAAGCTCTAAGGTGCTTTACGATATCCTTTCCATGAGATAACACCACCACCACCCCCACCCACCCTTCTTTGTCACTCCATCCGACTCGGGTATACTTTTTTTATTTCCCCCCACCCCTCTTCCTCTCTCTCTCTCTTTCCCTCTTCAACTCGACCCTCGCGTAGGAGGAGGAGGGAGGGGGATGGGGCAAAAGGGTATAAAAACGTGAAACAAAAAGCCGATTATGTAACCGAGGGATGAAATACGAGGTAGAAAGAGAGAGAACAAGTCTCGGGGTTGGTCCAAGGGTTTGCTGGGTTGTTGGTTGGTAGGGAGGGGTTGGAGGGGGTTTTAGAAGACCTCCTGTCCGGAGATATACAATAGGGTAATTTCACGCGAGATTTGGGAAGCGATTTCGCGGGAGAGAGAACACCAACCAACCAACCAACCAACCAACCAACCAACCAACCAACCAACCAACGACGCCTATGGCATATCATCATCTTTTTCATCTTTCTCTTACTTCCGTTTCTCTCCAATCTTTTCTCTTTCTTTCTTTCTTACTTTCTTTGACCCAACCCACCACCCTCCTTCCACTTTCTTTTCTTTTCTTTTTTTTTTTTTTTTTTACGTAGGCCGAGTCCAAAACTCGTGAGATACGACCCCCCATGCCTAGCCCCATTTCAATGTAACCGAGCGTTTGTTATTTCCTTGCAGTTTGTTATTCAGAACCAAAGGAGTCTCCTCTTCCCCCCATTTCCCCCCTTTTTCCCCCCTTTTTTCCCACTTGTACTACCTACTCCTCATCCTTCTACTTTTTCACGGACAAATAGCCTCGGAAACCTTCCAACGTTACTATTCTTCTTCCCTAACTTTGCCATAATGTTTCCGCAAATAACCGTATGTGGAAATGGAGGTGGTTGTGCAAGAAAATGTATACTAATCTTTAATAGTGTCATATCGAATATTATGTTGAATAATATTTTTGTGTGTATTATTATTATTATTATTCGGTTAATTTAAATGCAACGTGTCGCGTAAATATTTGTAGGATATTGTGCATATCAATTTTGAATATTTTGAACGGTATTGTTTTAACAATTTGTTCACTTGCAATGGAAAATCTTGAAATTCTTCTTATAGGTGAAACAATGTGTATCATTATTCGGATTGGTTAAATGCAATAAGTCGCATAAATATTTGTAGGATATTGTGCGTATTAATTTTGAATATTTTTAACAGTATTGTTTCAACAATTTGTTCACTTGCAATGCAAAATCTTGAAATTCTTCTTATAGGTGAAACAATGTGTATCATTATTCGGATTGGTTAAATCCAATAAATCGCATAAATATTTGTATAGGATATTGTTGATATCAATTTTTTGAATATTTTTAACAGTATTGTTTTAACAATTTGTTCACTTGCAATGGAAAATCTTGAAATTCTTCTTATAGGTGAAACAATGTGTATCATTATTCGGATTGGTTAAATGCAATAAGTCGCATAAATATTTGTAGGATATTGTGCATATCAATTTTGAATATTTTTAACAGTATTGTTTCAACAATTTGTTCACTTGCAATGGAAAATCTTGAAATTCTTCTTATAGGTGAAACAATGTGTATCATTATTCGGATTGGTTAAATGCAATAAGTTGCATAAATATTTATATATAGGATATTGTTGATATCAATTTTTGAATATTTTTAACTGTATTGTTTTAACAATTTGTTCACTAGCAATGGAAAATCTTGAAATTCTTCTTATAGGTGAAACAATGTGTATCATTATTCGGATTTGTTAAGTCCAATAAGTCGCATAAATATTTGTATATAGGATATTGTTGATATCAATTTTTTGAATATTTTTAACAGTATTGTTTTAACAATTTGTTCATTTGCAATGCAATATCTCGAAATTTCTTCTTATAGGTGGAACAAATATAATTTTTGAGGATTGTTAATAAAATATTTTTGAAATTGATACGAAATTATCAATTGCAACAAGAACACAATATTCATTGTATTTTTTTATTTTTATTATATCTCTTATATATGCTATGTATTTACAAAGTGAAATTAAATTTTCTTATAATTTATGTCAAATTATATTTCTATGTTGTTTTAGCAGTTTGAAGATTTTTAATGATTAAAAATTAAGTTTCGATTTATGCAAATTTGGAAACATTGCATTTACAAGCAAACGTCAATTGTTTTCAAATTAATTCTTGTGTATTTTTTTATCCATTTATATATATATCCATTTTAACTGTTAATCTTTATTTAAAATAATAATCTCTTTTTAAAATTCATATTTGATTATTTACACGATCGATTAGTATGATATTATAAGTCTCCGAAATTTATTCCTATCGTGTTCACATATCACAATATGTCCGAACATTTCGACGCTCTACTGATTTTATGGAAAACAAACAAGTAAAAAAATGAAAAAACTCAAATAAAAAAGGAAAAAACAATATTTGCACAAAGATACAAGAGATACAACATTTTCGATAACTTATATTGACCGATCGAAGTTGTATTTAATCGGCCAAAACGAAACGGTTAAAATGGATACGAAAATATAGGAAAATAAATCATGCAAGGTATACTTTAGCAATTGTGATTTCTCATCCCCCGAATAATAATTATCCTATTCAAATGACGAGGATAATTAAAAGATCCTTAAAAAGAAAAAAAACACTAGGAACAACCTTTGAAACATTTATTCATTTATTTATCGAATTTAATTAAATTATCGTGTAATTCGTAATTCTTTATATTATCGTTTTAAAAAAAAAGAAGAAAAAAAATATTTAATAATTCATACGATATTTCAACTTAAAATTATTGTAAAAAAAAAGGAAAAAAAAAAAAACTGGAAATATTCTTTTTATAAATTTCCTAATATATCATGTAATAATAATTTGTTTCTAAAACATATAGTATTATAAAACATATTCAATTTACTTACGAATTTACGCGTGTGGGAGGATTCTAAAGATAACTATCGTATCGAATAGTAAAATATATTTTATCTTTAGAAAGAGATTTGTCTTGAATGGAACACCTCGCTTGATGATCCGAAGAAAACGTTTTAGTACTTACCTGAAACATAGAGAGAAAAAAAGAATATGATTATTGCTATCATTATTATTATTATTATTATTATTACAATTATTGGTATTAAACGGAGAAAGAGAGTGAGAAGAGAGAGAGAGAGAGAGAGAGAGAGAAGATACTCGTAAAATCGTAAAATATTCCAAAGTAGATTGCAAAACTCGAATATAAGCAAGAAAACGATACACATATTCCGTTAGGAGTATTTATATTATAAAATACGTTCAAGTGTAGTTTGTTACCTGTACCGGTAAAATGGAGTTATTAATTTTACGATAGAAACATTTTATTCGTTCGTTCGTTCGTTGGTACGCGAGTAACGAATACTCGTAAAGATATGACCGAGTTAGAGTTTTTAATTCGAGAGAGAGGAAGAGAGAGGGAGAGAGATAGAGAGAGATATAGCGAATTTGAACAGAAAATAAATATAATAATATCACTACTCTCGTTCGATCTTTTTATCTATCTATCTATCTATCTCACTCTTCTATCATATCTTTTTTTAAAACAAAAAAAAAATGGGGTTTACTCGTTCAGAGTTTTTAGGTATGCGAGAATGAAACGCGTGGAACAACGTGTCGAACGTTAAAACAGATTAATCAGCATTTTTTCTCGTGTTATTATTATTTCCTTTTAATTTTTTTGTATTTTTTTTTTTGGTCCTTTTATAATATTTTTATTTATTTTTTCATTACTATTATTATTACAATAATTATTATTATTATTATTATTATTATCATTATATTTTTTGTCAGTTGTGTTTTACTTTTTTGTTGATATAGAACAATAACCCGCGGGCTATCGGTGTGATAAAGGTCGATCGAAAAATGTGTGTATTTTACGTTTACGCGTGCGTGTGCGTGTGCGTGTGGATGAGTGGGTGGATGGGTGGGTGTAGATGTGTACACGCATACGTACTTGGTTATATAGCCAGTGACAAAACGGGGAAGGTAATCCGTGCCGTGTTAACGGAGCCGGAGGGAAATATAATATTTTCAAGAGAATTACGAATTTTTGTAATCCACGTAAATTTACGCGCGAAAGTGCAAAAGCGGCGCAGACGCGTATTAACGACAGAAAGGGACAGAGACAGAGACAGACAGACAGATAGACAGACAGACAGACGGACAAACGGAAGGACAGAGATAGAGAGGACTAAAAATTAGCTGCCATATCGAAAAGATTTATACCCGTCGTTTCTCCAAAATAAAATAAAATAAAATAAAATAAAATAAAATATAATAAAATAAAATAAAATGAAATAAAATGAAATGAAATAAAATGAAATAAAATAAATAGATACGTTTGGTGCAAGAATTAAAACAAAACAAAACAAAAAAAAACTGGTGTGTGTACTTATGTACGCACGTAAGAAGTTATACTTCTTTGCCGTACTAAAACAAACATAACCTCAATAACCTCAAAAATAACTTTAAAAAAAAAAGAAAGGAAACATATTTTCAATCGATCGATATATTACATATATAAGAAAGAATACAGAACAAAAAAAAAAACAAAAATATCAAAATATAGATATCAGTCCATATTAAATATAAATGAGATATATCGAATTACTTAATGCGTCAACGGTCATGGCGCTGTGGTAGCATTGTTTCCCGCTCGATCATTTAAGTCAAGCAGCGCTGAGTACGATTAGTATTTGGATGGGTGACCTGCTTGAGAAAAAAGGGGGAAGAAGAAGAGAAGACAACTTCATGCCGTATACTTGAAATCGCTTTGCCGCGCGTTGTAAATACCGACAAACTTCATGGTGTCGTTTTTCCAGACGCTCGGAACAAAATCACTCCCCATTACATTTTCCCCAACGCGCCAAAAGAAGTATAACTTCAAAAATATTAATAAAAATATAAGAAATAATTAAATGGTGTCGAGAAGAAAATATTAAAATTACTTTACTAATCATTCGAATCGTTATAATGATACAGGAAATATAATATAATATAATATAATATAATATATATATATATATATATATATACAGGAAGTCGTAAAGATATTATTAAATCTAAATTCAAATGAAATCCGAGAGAAATGAAAAGTAAAACCTAAGTGGGGTTTATCGAAAAAAGCAGATGTAGATCGTACCGTGAACGGTAAAAGCGATACACAGAAGTAGTCTCGAGAGAAAGAGAGAAAGAGAAAGAGAAAGAGAGAGAGAGAGAGAGAGAGGAGAGAGGAGATTTAGGCGTGTAATTGGCTCAGCTGGTGTTGACGCGATCCTATCATCAATACCTCATCAGCCGCCCCCAGGAAACCTGTATCCTCTCTCTCCCTCTCCCCCCTCTCTCTCCCCCTCTCTCTCTCTTTCTCTCTCTCTCTTTCTGTCTGTCTGTCTGTCTCTCGTTCCCATACATATCGTCACCTTTACCCCACCAATATCATCCCCCCTTAACCATTCCCTCACCTATTCCTCACCCTCTCACGGCCCATGAGAGAGGACCGTTGCGAATACCAAACAGAGAGAACCTTTCCTTCGAAGATGTAAGAGTAAAGGAAACTTTCGTCTGCTTCGATACTCTAGCATTATAGTATTTCCAACAAATGGGGATTTTTCTTTAGGAACAAAATTCTAATTTCATATTATCATTTTTCTTATTCGTTTATCGTTTGATGAAATAAAACAAAGTAAAAGAAAAAAGAAAAATAATGTTTGGGATGGTCTCCGATGCGGAAGATTAAGAAGATTGTCGAAAGATACGGAAAGAAAAGAACGCTGTGGTAAAGGTATGGGATGGGGTGGGATGGGGTAAAGTGAAGAGTAGAGGGGTTGAAATTGAATCGGAGCAACTTGGCGAGAATAACAATTGGCTTTTAAAAAATTAACATCCAGGGGTAAGCTTCTTTCTTTTCCGTAGTGTCCTCTGAGGTACAAAGAAGTTGAATGAGAAAGGTGGGTGGATGGTGGAGGTGGAGAGGGTTGGAAGAAGAGTCTCGTTTCTGGAGGCATAACGAGAAAGAAAAAAAAAAGAAAAAGAAAAGTTGGGAGTTGGGTCGATGCCGGTAGGAACAACCATGACGTTGATGGTGAGACGGTGGCAAACCGAGTTGTTGTAGTTGGTGGTGGTGGTGGTGGTGGTGATGGTAGTTGTGAAGGTGGTGAGAATGGTAGCTAATCCTAAGACTTATGCCAGCGTAAGATGGTCAGATTTATATGGCTTAGCACGCCACTGTGCTAACCCTCATCCTCCAGCTAGAGAGAATCACCTTGTACACCTCCCCACCCTCCTGCTGGTCCTGGCCCCACACACCTCTTGCCAACCCTCCCATGGGAGAGAGAGTCCGAGGACGGATGGGTAGATGATGACGATGTGGATGATGACGACAATGTTGCTGCTGTCGCCATCGTCACTGCCATCATCCTACGCTTACTGTGTTCCTCTTGTTACGAGAGTATGGCAAATGCGTGAGTGCTAATACCCAATCACGTAGCTTCCTCTCTTCCTTGTGTATTATCATTATATATATAGATATAGATATTGTATATATTGTATATAAGCTTCATCTATATATATGTACATAGAATACACGTAAATGTATATATAAATATACACACACACATATACATACTTGTACACTTATACACTGATATACGAATACAGAGACATGTTCGATCGTGCTAATTTTCCATAATTAATCCACGATAAAGTTGTAACCACGGTACGGCGTGAACGTCACGCGGTTCTCGTCGCGGTCGGTTTAGTCTCCCCTACACCCTCCACCCCCGCCCCCTTGATCCACCGAAAAAAAAAAAAGAAAAGAACCGACAATTTATCGATCGTTCATAACACGGAAACTATGTCGGGGATGACAAGCTGCGTTCCAATTAATGTCGATCAGTAATTAGACCAATACCAACCCACCCCCCTCCTCTTACCTCACTCACTCTCCAAATATCATAATTCATTTTTGTTTCTTTAATTTCTAACTATTTCTTTGTTTTGTTTTATAGATTTACCTTTTTCATCCGTTTTATTTCCTTTTCTTTTTTTCTTTCTTTTTCTTTTTTGTATTCAAAAGTAATAAACCTAAAAAGACAGGATATTTCCCTGTTTTCCTTTTTCCTTTCATCCGAAATATATCAAAATTCGAAATATCCGCGAATGGGAGGAGGATAGTCGAGAGAAGAAGACTCAGGATTCGAACCCTCCCCCGTTTCACCCCTACCCCCACTCCAAGATCTGTCCATCATCCTCAAAGAAAAGCTCATTTCGCAGGCGGTTCTCGTAGCTGGATAGGATTTGAAACGATTCTTCTGGTCAACGATAGATAGAAGAAAAAGAAATATAAAGAAAGGAAACGAAAGAAAGGAAGAGGGGTGGGGGTAGGGTAGGGTAGGAAGCGTTCGATTCCCCAAGACGAGAAGAAGGAAAAGAAAGAGGAGAAGGAGGAGGAAGAGGAGGAGGAGGAGGAAAACAAATCCGTGGTCATCGGCCGGACGAGCCATCTTCAACCCTCGACACGCACGATCACATTTATATACTCTTTCATATATACGTATACACATATAAAAGAAACTTGTATATATATAATATATATGTGTGTGTAAACGTGACTGCAGTATTCGTCGACAGGTCCTTTGTCTTCCTGGGTTCGCGAGAAATCGAGCCGCACACGTACAATAAACTAAAATCTCATCATCCTTGAGGATTTAGTAGCGATAACATAGAAAGTAGAAAGAGAGAGAGAAGGACTAGGTTCCAAAGGGATGATAAAAGAAGAAGAAGAAGAAGAAGAAGAGGAGGAAGAAAGAGAGGAGAGTGGGGGGAAGAGAGAAAATAACATTTTAGCTTATGAATCGTCTAGTTTCGTCTATGAAGTATTCTACTGGTAACGTAGTATGTTATAGGTTGAGTATAATACCTTGCTGAAAATAGGATGAAATGTCTTGTAATAATACACACACATACGTATATATCCTTCTATAATAAATGTGTATAAGTTAGTGTGTATTTGTGTAAGAGAATGAAAATGGGGACGTGCGTGACCGCGGATCAGCCCGGAGCGCCTTTTAATTTAGACAAATCGTTCCGATTAGCATAACGGGATAAATTATACTCGAGGACCCAGAGGATCCCAATGGGGTGACGAGACTGAATCGGTATTTATATGTATATATGTATGTATGTGTGTTGGTAAGTTTAACAGCAGACCGCTGGAAAGCCCAGAGGCAGACCACGTCCGACGACGTGGATGATCCATCGGTACGTCTGAAAGTGCGGACAGGAACGTTTGTTCCTCCCCTATAGCCTGTTTTCCACCCCTACTAAAAAGTCAACGGTGAAAGAGAGAACGAAGATACGAATGACGACTGAACTGTTGCCTGCTGCTACTGCTGCTACTACTGCTGCTGCTGATTTTGCTGTTGTGTGCGAGTTAACACACCGACGGATACTACAAACCCTCTTTTGTTTTTGTCGAAATTACGAGCCACGATTTGACTACGTCTCACGTAGGTCCTACTACTATTACTACTATTACTACTACTACCCTCACACCCCACTAACCAGACCCTACTCTCTCTTTCTCACGTTCTTCGATTAAATTCTTATCATTTTTGTTCGAAGATTTAATATTTCGAGTTTAATAATCAAGAAACACGTGTATTTTCTTGTTTGAACATAAAATATTATCTATAAGTATAATAAGATATAAGATTGTTTGTAATAAAGAATTTAATAAATGTATTTGTCGTATTGGTTAAATTTTATAATAGATTTTTACAAACAAAATATTCTAACAATCGGAGAGTATTGTTTGTAGGGAAAAAGTATAAGTGATATATGCACTACGTATTTATATAATTTTATAATGAAAAAAAAAGAAACTTTAGATCGTAGGAAGATTGTTTGATTAAAGATAGTAGAAGAAAAAATATACTTTCAATATTGAAATAATTCTATAATGAGGTATTTTTAAAAAATAAACAAACTTCAACCCAAAAATACCCCCAAACAGGTGTTTAACACATTGTACACCTATTCAATATTATCGCAGTATTTTCAATCTATCCTTTTAACCACCTATGTTAGAGGAGTGAGGGAGGGGAGAGAAAGAGAAGAGAGATGTTTGATTTTTATTCAAACCCGTATAATTATTTTTGTTTAATTTATAACGTTTATATATATAAATAATACGACTATTATTGTTGAATATTCATTCGTCGTTAGCAGTTAAATCAGCTGGCCAATATTTAGCTAACCGTGCAATGTATATTTAAAATCATCATAAAAATGTGGATAAAAAGTAGCAACGAAAGATCGGGATCGAAGCAAAATAAGAGTACGTTGATCTCTCGTGAATCTTCGTAAGAAAATCGTGTAAGAGTGAGAGAAAGAGAAAGAGAAAAAGAGTTTAACATCGATCCTCGATCGTCGGCGAGGTGGGCCCACCTTTTATTATCTCTCAAGGGGTCCCCTTAAGGCTATGGGTAGAGAACGACCGTCGGGGTTATTAAGAACGTCCCGTATAAAACGTGCCGAACTCCCATCATTTTCTTAGTATTGGTTAGCTCTTACCAACCATATACAAATACATACACACATACACACATACATACATACATATATATGTTTAAACGTACGTAGAACTCTCGTGCAAACAGGGACACACAATAACACGCTACACCAGAACAAACCACCATCAACACCACCATGAGGCCCCTCATAGATTCCTTCTTCTCGTGAGTAAACCGAACGACGTGGGCCCTTGCCGTTTTACGACCTTTTGACGGACCACATCTCACGCCAAAGAACGACACAAGTCCCCAGCACCACCACCACCACCACCATCCGACTAACTCCTCCCCCCCTACCCTGTGCTTAGCAACAAAGTTGCAAATTTGCATGCAACGACCGTGATGCTCGTTGGCCGTATAACGGGTGATACTTACTTCGTTTCACCGAATTGTCAAAGAGTCCACTACTTCTCATTTTTTATCTTTCTTATTTCGTCTCCCTTCGAGAGATCTGATATTTCTCGAGAGAGAGAGAGAGAGAGAGAGAAATGGATAATAAAATGGAAGTAAAATTTTAGGTAGAGTTTTTTCTTTTTTTTTGTAGGTAGTCAACAAAGTTTTAATGAAACATTTCAAAATCATCGAAATAATTTAAATATTTGTTGCAATAATCGAATAATTCGACAACAAAGTGGTCGACGAATATTTGTGTTCTTTTTTGTTTTTTTCCCTTCGATAAAATTCAACAACAGGTAGTCGGCATTTGACAAAAAAAAAAGGAAGAAAAAAAATTCGAAAATAATCGAACGTAAACCTTGGTGTTCGATATATTAAAAATAGCGAATAGTAGATTTGATTGAAATAGTCGAATAATCGGACAACTCGCGTGTATTGATCAAAGATCGGAATTCCTTGTTATTTTTTTTTTTATTTGTTTTTACAAATTTTTGAATTCAAATTGAGCAAGTACAGAGTATGCCAACGTTCAACGGATAACGAGAAATAGTGGAGGAAAAAAATTGGACGAATGACGTTAATCGAGTACGATCAATTATGTCTCTGTTTGAATCATTCGTTCACAATTGACCACGCCTACTACGAGAAACCCGACAAGAGAATAAGAGAGAGAGAGAGAAATAGAATAAAACATCATAGTCGTTTGATCCTGTTGTGTGTGTATGGGAACCGTGTTGGAAGATGAGACAAGACTTTGTACATTAAATTTGTTTCTGCTTGGAGCGTTAATGAGCCGACATCAGAGCAACCTCATCCTCCTTCCTCTTCTTCTTCTTCTTCTTATTCTTCTTCTTTACATCTTAAAAGAACCTTTTTACACTCTCCAATGATTCATAATATATATTTTGCGGATGAACATTTGATTTATAAAACTCCCCGCGGGCGTATCTCGAGCGAAGTGGTAAGTATCAACAAATCACGATTTTACGTTCCGAAGAAACGGTTCGTCGTACTTTGCGAAAACAAAAATAAATATAAAAAGAAAAAAGAAAAATAAATAAAGAAAAAATGTACACGGTGTGTGTTGTATTTAGAAGAGACACACGCACACATTTATACACGTGCGTGCACGTTTGACGCATAACACAGTGTTGGAGTGGAAGGCGTCGGTAAGGTGAAAAATTCGAGTTCGGTTTACGATCGCAACCAACTAAAAAGAGAAATATGTAAATTCGTACTAACACACTCTCCCATCACACATGTACATATATACACACACACATACACACTTTCTCTTTCTTTCTTACGTGCTAAGTTTCATGATGAGTCCTCTTACACGATACAAGGTATCATCGCAAGAATCGCAAAAGATCGGAAGACCTCCGTGGGTCAAATACGAGCCCCGGAGTCTCAGTCAACCAATAACCACCAGACACAAGTACTCTAACCGAACAACAACCTCCTCCCCCCTCCCTCCTCCTTTTCCTTCTTCCACGCCCGCTTGGAAAGCTCGGTCCTCGATCGATCGTTAAATCTCTGGCTTAATCGCCGTGTCAAACCAGTGCTGTAAACTTATACTGCCGACTTCTACTACTTTTCCCGTGTTGCTCCTGCGAAACAACCAACCCAACCCCACCAACGACACAAACTTTAGTCTTCTATCCTTGACTGATGGATTCTTGCTTGCTTGCTTGCTTGCTTGCTTGCTTGCAAAATTTATTTTTATTCTGTTCATTTTTACACCAATCAATATATTTTTCTATTCAGTTTTCTATATTCTATTTCATATTCATTCATTTTTCTATTCAATTTTTCTATTCAATTTTTCTATTCATTTGAATCAAAGTATTTGATTTACTGTCTTTTATTCCTTTTAATTGTTATTACATCAGATTACGATTCGTTCACTTATCTTTTTTTTTTTCATTCTACTTTTATTTTCAACTCTTGTTAAAATTATTGATTCCACAACACGTTTTCTTTATTCATATAAATTCGTACGAATTATATTGTTCTTATTTTTTCTTTTAAATGATTATTAACTTAACAAAAAAAGTACGTTTCATTTCTGTCATTCATACCACTATACATTACGTACGAATTTTATTTAGAATTTGTTTATATTGAACAATGAAAAAAGAAAAGAAATAAAATTACAGGACAATTGAGAGAAGAAATTCTAACGATCAGAAACGTAAACTGTGATCGAATTTTTCGTAGTATTTATAATTGTCAAAGATAACTAGGAAGGCAAATAAACCTGGCAACAGTACCTTGACGGATGGATTCTTGCTTGCTTGCTTGTTTAAAAATGTTTTTCTATTCTGTTCATTTCTACGCGAATCCTACGAATCAATGCGTTTTTCTATTCATTTTTCTATATTCTATTTCAGATTCATTCATTTTTCTATTCAATTTTTCTATTCATTTGAATCAAAGTATTTGATTTACTGTCTTTGTTTTAATTTAATTGTTATTACATCAGATTACGATTCGTTCACTTATCTTTTTTTTTTCATTCTATTTTTACATTCTTTTTTTACATTCTACTTTTCATTTTTCTATATTCTATTTCATATTCATTCATTTTTCTATTCAATTTTTCTATTCAATTTTTCTATTCATTTGAATCAAAGTATTTGATTTACTGTCTTTGTTTTAATTTAATTGTTATTACGTCAGATTACGATTCGTTCACTTCCCTTTTTTTGTTTCATTCTACTTTTACTTTCAACACTCGTTAGAATTATTGATTCCACAACACGTTTGTATTTGTCGTGATAAATCGTATTTTTTTGTCTCCAAGTTAATAATTCGTTTTCTTTATTCATTATTGTTCTAATTTTTTCTTTTAAATGATTATTAACTTAACAAAAAAAAGTACGTTTGATTTCTCTCATTCATACCACCATACAACACTACGTACGAATTTTGTTTAGAATTTATTTATATTGTTCAATGAAAATAAAATTACAGGACAATTGAGAGAAGAAATTCTAACGAGCAGAAACGTAAACTGTGATCGAATATTTCGTAGTATTTATAATTGTCAAAGATAACTCTCTATTTCTCTTTCCGATAATCTAACGTATAATAATATCGTAAATGTAAAATTAATGATAAAAAAGACGTTGGATTGAAAAATAAAAAAAATAAAAAAAAAGTCTACTCGAGGTAGGAAGGCAAATAAACCTGGCAACCGTACCTGGTTTATTCTTAGTACATCGAGAAAGAGATTTACAAGTCGTCAGCCTCGAGAAAACTTCCATGGAACTTTCACCCGTTCTTGTTAGAAGAATGTATAGATAGATAGTAGAGGTAGTAGGTAGGTAGGTAGTACGGTGTGTAACACTTTTATTTTGTATCTAAAAGCGTTAACGATACACCCTATACTAATACACAGTATAAAAGAGATTCCATGGCTCGGTTATTATGGCAGCTTTGGAATATGCGACGTGTTAGGTTATTTACGATCGTGAATTTTATAGGGAATCGTATAAGAGAGAAGAAAACTGGAGCCTTTCAAACATTCTCTTTTTTTTTCTTTTTTCTTTTTATTTTTCTTTTCTTTTCTTTCCTTTTCTTTGCATTAAAATCACCGAGTAAAAACAAGTGTGTCGTATCTATCTATCTCCTCTTCTTTCTTTATCTTTCTTCGATACACATTTTGTATAAATATCCCCTTCTAAAGTCAAGTGAAGTTATAAGTTTCAAGATAATCGTTAAAGAAGTCAAGTTTAATCAGTTGGTTTAAGTTGAAAATTGACAAAGATACGGCTGCTCTCCTCGTCCTATCACGCGAGAACCTTAACGATTCTTCTTCTCGTATGCTCGTTCTCGTAATCTCGCGAACGCGTTTCGAACGTACACGAAAGAGAGAGAGAGAGAGAGAGAGATAGATGTAACCATAAAATTCAACCTACTCTCGATCGGATCCAAGTATTCTCGGAGAAAGAAAGAGAAAAAGAGAGAGAGAGAGAGAGAGAGAATCGTTATCGTTACCAACGATACATCGACACCTGTCGATCTTCCAAAGGTTTACGAGTTCGACAAAAGAAAAGAAAAAAAAATATATAAGAAAAAGCCTATAAAGGAAAAATTTTTATGGGCTTTGCAACGATGTTACGGAATTATTTCTTCTTTCTTTTCTTTTTTTTTATTCACTCGAAAGATCTAGGAATACTGGTTATACGAGTAAATCTGATCTAACGATGATAATCGTGCAAAGATGAAACCATAAATATATGTATGTGTCTATTGGGAATGAATTAGAAAATGTTTTTCTTCGTATTTTAATATATAAATATTATTATTATATTAAAATTTTATATATTAAAATATATTATATATATAGTATTTTTTATTTTATTATTTTAATTATTATATATAAATCTATATTATTTATTTTATTTTAATTATTATATATAAATCTATATTATTTTATTTTATTTTTTATTATTTTAATTATTATATATAAATCTATATTTTATTTTTTTATTTTAATTATTATATATAAATCTATATTATTTTATTTTTTATTATTTTAATTATTATATATAAATCTATATTATTTTTTATTTAATTATTTTAACAATTGTTTTAATATTTACATATTAAAATATGAAGAACAGTTAAATAATTAATATAATAAAGAAGAAACGATTCTCTTCGATCCTAAAGTTAAATAAATATATTCCCGCGTATTTAATTCTGCTCGATTTTTTTCATCGTTTTTTTTTCTCCCCTCCAATCCCATAAATTTGATCAATCATCTCACCTCGCGCGATCGATACACCGAAACGAGATGACTCTCTCTTTGATATCCAAATTTTCAAATTCAAAACGCCACGAATCAACTTTGTGCCAAGCGTACCGATACTCCCCACCACCCCCTCCCATCTCCACCACCCATCGTATTCATAAAAATCACCTAGCTTTTTTCTTTTATTGATCAACCTATCTAAAAACTATCATTCTTTGCGATAAATTTCCCTACCCCTTCTTTTTTTTGTTTCTGTAATAAAATTTCAACGATCCGATTAATATTTTCAAAATCCATACCGGATGATAATAATTAATGAAATAATTTATCCGAAAAAATACGAGACACAAATTTTTTCTTCGGGGGTCCCTGTAATCATCCTCGCAGATCAATTCTGATGATTATACAGATAACAATACTTACAAAAAAAAAATAATAATAAATAAAAATAGAAAAAGAAACACACATACGTAATTTGAAATTTGATTTGCAATTTCCATTGAGATAAATTCCATAATATCGCATCAAATGCCGTTTTGAAATCAGATCTGTTGTCGAAGCTTGAATTGAACGTTAAAAAAAAAAAAAAAAAAGAGAAAGAAATAGAAAGAGAGGGGTAGTAGAAGGATGAAGAGAAGGAGGAGGAGGGGAAGAGGAGGAGAAGAAGGGAAATATTATACTCGTAGCGGTAGGAATTACCGTAAGAGAATTTTTACACGAGGTTTAATAGCGAGGAACGTTCGTAAATTAAGCGGCTCGGCTCCACCTATCGTCGCTTTACGAGTGGCTGCTTGCTTCCTTCAAAAATTGAAATTATCCGCGTTTAATTCGACATTCCATTGGGTACCGCTCGTCGGCGAAATGAGAGACACGTAACGCGTCGTAATATACTCGAGAAAATAAAAAATGTGAAAGAGTTAAAAATAAGAGGGGGGCGGGGAGCAGGGAGGGGGAGCTGGGAGGGGGCTTTGGGTTGGGTGGTGGGGAGAGTGAACGAGAATTAAACATTGCAAAATAATTAATAATCTTATACTAACTCGTAACCGAGAAAGGGAAAGGGGGAGAAGGATGGGGGGTGGGGGTATGTGTGGGTGGAGGGGGTTATATTAGATTGGAATCATTGTAATCGATGCAATAGAACAAATTATGTTTTAGAAAAATAATGGATTCCCGTTAATCGTTAATGGGGAACCTTCTTTGAATTTTTAGAAAGGGTGAGGGGGTGGGGGTAAATGTCAGTGATCGTTGGTAATCCAAGACGAGAAATTTATCTATCGGTCAATTCTCGATAGAATGTGAAACGTGAAAATGATACTTCGAACTATATCCGAACTATCATTATCGTTGGAAAAGTAATCGAGAGACCGGTTGACTCGTTTTTAACATTTTTTCTTTTTTTTTTCGATATAAAATGGCAATACAGGTGATACCTGTGCGTTGGGGTATACGAGTATCGGTGAAAATGGTTAATGGTTTTTAGAGATTTGTTAAGCAAGATATCTTTTACAGTTTTTTTTAGTTCGTTATTTTATATGTGAATATTTATTTGATATTTATTATTATAGATCTAGCGTAGAAATATTAAATGTTATATTTAATTTTATCGTTAATTAAATGTTGATTTTATCATTGGATAAAAAAAAATTCGTGAACACTTTTCGAATGAGGTGTATAATATATTATAATTTTTTCATTATTTAAATATATTTTTAATGTATAGTGTTATCTTTGAATTTTAGTTTGTTTTTTTAAACTAGCACGAATTTTATTATATGTAAAACTTTATATTTAAAAAAAATAGTAGAAAAGTTCAATTAAAACGTATAAATTTTTTTGAAGAAAAATTATACAAAAATTAATAACAAAGTATAAGGATAGATCGTAGATTTTCAAATAATTAGTATACTTTATTAATATCGAAATCGTATAAGACCGAAAGGTTTGCTCGTAATCGACCAATAAAATTACATAATTTTTCTAAATCACATCTAAATACTAAAATGTATCAAACATCGATAGATAAATAAATAGATAGATAATCCTATTAAAATTAAAAAAAAAGAAAAAAAGAGAAAAATAAATGCGGTAACATTTGAAGTCGGGAAGGAGGAGGGGGGGGGAAGTTGGTGTGAAAAAGAAAGTAGAAATATATCTGACTAGGTTGAAGTGGAATAATAAGAGGAAAAAAGAAAGAAAGGAAGAAAGACAGACAGAAAGAGAAAAGAAAAAAAAGCAAGAGAGAGAGAAAGAAAGAGAGTAGGGGGATGGAAAAGCTTTATAAATATTGCCAGGGAATAGTGGAATGGGGGAAGAGGGGGAAGAGGGGGTGGTGTCGGTGATATTCGTCGCCCAAGCCAGAGAAAAGAGGAGAAGAGACGACCGACACTCCGACCCCTGGATATTCAAATGTCAAGCGGGATCAGCTAGCTGACACATTTTAGCGTCTCAAAATATTATTTGCACCCTCTCACCCTCTCACCCACCCTCTCTCTCTCTCTTTTTCCAACCCAACCCCCGTTTCGCGTCGTCCGTCCCATTGGCGTTTATAGAGGAAAAGAGAAAGATGGTAAAGAAATAAATAAAGAGAGAAAGATTGAACGGTGGGGGTAAGTTGAAGAGGGTGAGAAAAATGTGGAAAGAGAGAGATACAGGAGAATGGTTTTCTATACTTTCTTTCCTTATTTTTTTTTTTGTTCTTTTTCTTTTATTTCTTTTTTTCTTTTTCTTTTTCATCCTTTAGGAGTCGTTCCTTCCGCACTACTGCGATCTATCGCCCAATCCCGTTTATGCAGATCTCTTTATTCGAGCTCGGCTTAACGATTCAATAACCGATAGGATCGGGCTTCGATCTTGCCAACATCTTTCTTTCTTTCTTTCTCTCTCTCTTTCTCTTTCTGTTTCTCTCTGAAATATGCCGAGGATCTGTACTTTGCATCGAAAGTGTCTCTGTCACGTTTATTGTCGTCCCAGGCTTTGACTATCTTTATTTATTTTCTTTCTTTCTAAGTTTCTTTTTTCTTCTCCTTCTTCTTCTTCTTGTTCCTCATTTTTCGTATTTTTTTTATCTTTCTCAAACTGACAATCTCGAAACGAGTTCTTTCTTTGTATATGTGTATATGTATATTTACTTGTAAGAAATATTTGTATTAAATGTAAATACATGTAATATAGGTATTTTTATACATGTGAAAGAACGAATAGGTGTAATTATAAGTGTTTTATTTTATTTTTTTTATTATTTAGTGACGCAACCCTGACGCATTTTTTTCGTTCGAAAAACTCTCCCAATAAATTCGAGCTTCAATTGTTTAACAAATCGAGAGGCCCGGGGACTCGAACCCGGGATCTTTCGTATACCGAAAGAACGCTCTACCACTTGAGCCACGAAGACCTGTTTATAAGTGTTTTATTATTGTATATGTAATTATTGTATCATAAATGTAATTATAAGTGTTATTTATTATTTAGGCTGCTGTTTGTTCGGTTCAGTTTATTTTTCATTAATTTATTTAAGGGAAAATATTTTAAGAAAATAAATCGTTTTGATAATTAATTTGATTACAATCTTAATTCTTATTACGAATACATGCACGATACTGTAACGTTTGATTGTAATAGAAAGTAAATTGTATACACGTAATGTAAAGTGTACACGTAATCATTTATTTATTTGTTAAAGGTTGTTGTTTATTTGATTAATTTTTTCTTTTAAAGTCAATATCTTAAAACTTTCGTTATTTTAATAATTAACGTTAACCCGCTGCAATCTCAATCATATTACAAATGTTGAACATTTATTTATATAAGCATTAATAACGTTTATATATATATTTTTTTTAAATTATTCATTTGATATCGATCATTTGTTTATTTGTATAAAATATTAAGGAATAATATTTTAAACATATTTAAACAAATATAAATACAAATTAAATTAAATTTCGAACGATGTTACGATATTAAAAAATTCAAATGAAATGTATTATTGAAAAGAAAAGGAGTATAAAATTTAATCAAAGATTGAAAACCAATAGAAAGTATCTCGAGATCAATCCAAATGCGAATATAAAAAGGAACTCTTATTACCTTTCTTTTTTTTTATGCTCGCACGCACAATTCGCAATACATTTGTTGTTCTTCGTGTTACGATCCCACAGGGACGTGATATAAAATTCTGACTGGTATTTCAAAGTTTTTAAAACGAAAATAAAAAAAAAAAAAGAAATAAAACGCGTAATATTATTTTCAAAAAAAAAAAAAGAATAAGGAATATACTTCCTCGTTATGGGGTGTCAAAAAAAAAAAAGATAAAAATATTTGATCGAGTATTACCATGAGTAATAAAAAAAAAGAAAAAAAAATGGTAGAAGATGAAAGTTTGAAAATTCGGAACGAGTTGAAGCAGAAGATGCTTTAAACCGTTAAAAGACTTCCTCCTTCATGGTGTTATATATATCGACATGAAGGACACCGAAAAGAGCTTCGGGAAAATGAAATGATTATGGGTAAACGATATCAAAGGGGATAGATATAGGAAGAGAAGTGGTAGGGGTTGGGGGGGTGTAAAGGACGAGGGGGTAAGGGTGGAAGAGAAGCACTCACTGCTGAAGGAAAGTAACCGCGGATTTCAATTCTTCAGCCTGACATGATCGCGAGATTGCGTATTTTTAAGCTTCCTTGGTGTGAGGAGGATAACAGAACGAGATCTTCTTCTTCTCTTCTTCTTCTTCTTCTTCTTCTTCTTCTTCTTCTCTTTCTATCTTTCACGTAAACCCTCGAGCAGATTTTACTTCCGTTTCGTTTCACGCAGCAACGAGTCGCCAAAACGTAACTACGTCCTTTTTACGCTTTTACCTTGAAAATTTTCTTACGGTTTTCTTCATCCTCCTATTACTTATTTCTCAACAACGAATATCGATATATATATTTCAATTTTATTTCAATAAAAATGTAATATATAACAATTAGTTATTTATTTATTTATTTATTTATTTATTTATTTATTTATTTGACGAGATATTTACATTAACAGTAAATTTAAGGATGTTTTGTTCATTATTGTTTAATGATTTACAAAGATTGTTTGAATTTAGGTTTGAGTTAGAGGGAAGGTAACTGAAAACAAACATATGTTGTTAAAAAATAATATTTAAGTTATGTATATTGTAATCAAATTTTTAATGAGTCAAATTGGTCCAGTCCGTAAATCTAGTGTTAATGAAGAGATAATTGCAATGCTGTAAATTGTGCATCTTTGCAATTTTTTTGAAAAGTTCGGGTAAATATTTTTTATACTAAGAGTTAGTTGATTTTAATGATTTTTATATTAAATTAAAGTACACTCTTTTTTCTACGCGTAGAATACTTTATCGAGTTATAAATTGATCCGCAAAGGTTCGATGAAAAGTAAGAATGATAAAATTCCCCAATTTCGCCCCGTGCACCTTTAACAAAAGGTCCCAACCCTTTTCAAGCCTTTTTTTTCTTTCCCTGATCAAACGCAACGAACATTCTTTTTTCTTCCAGGTCAAAACCAATTGCTTCCAATAAATAAATAAATAAAATAACAATAATAATAATTATTAAAATAAGTGTCGTAGGAAGTTTGAACAGGTTAAAAGTTCAATAAGATTTTTTAACCCGTCCAAACATCCTATACGACACCTATTTTAACCCTTTGCACTCGAAGTTTTTTTATTCATTCATATTACCAGCAACTCAAAGTAATTTCAATAGAAAAATCATATTCACATGTTATAAATAAATGATATATGCGCATTAAAAGAAAAGTCATAGTTGGTATGTTGTAGATTAATTGAATTTGCTTCAGTGTTTTTCTTTTTTTTTATCGTCTCCATAGCGGAGCCCTCGAGTGCAAAGGGTTAAAATAAGTGTCATAGGAAGTTTGAACAGGTTAAAAGTTCAATAAGATTTTTTAACCCGTCCAAACATCCTATACGACACCTACTTTTATAATATAATTTTATTTTCTGGACGAGATAAAAACCAATAATAATAATAATAATTAAAAAACGAGATGAACAAAAATAAAATATAAAAATAAAAAAAAAATAAAATTAAAATCTGACGAAATGAGACGATAATCGGTAAATCCGTATCATAGGTATCGCGTAACGCATTAACGATTCATCTCCGACACCGGTCCAGGATCGATATTTCAATCATGAGAGCGCGACATGTTTGCGATTGATCGTTACACGGTGTTTAGTGGCGCGCTGCCACGCGATGCCCAACGACGATAGGATACAACACGGCAGGCAGCCACCCCCCCGCCGACCCCCTCCCCTCGTCGTTCAACGATTACCAAAATTCAGGATAATTTTACGCTCGTCCTAGATTCGAAAACGTTCCTGCAACGAGCACCAAACCAAACCAAACCAAACCAAACCAAACTCGCGCGAGCAAATGCACACGACAATGAGATTGAGTGAGTGAGAGAGATGTATGTGTGTGTGTGTGTGAGAGAGAGAGAGAAAGAGTAGTCGTGTGCAGAGTAGTACAACGTTGTAGGATATTTCAGAGTTTACCAGCAACGAAGGGGTGTTAGGGGGGTGTTAGGGGGGGTCCGGGACTGGACTGAAGGTTCCAGGGGTAACGGGGGGTTGGTGAGGGGGTCACGGGGTGGGAAAGGTGGGTAACGAACTACGTCGAATAGGATGCGACCGAGAGTACGAATCCAGTTACAGTATTTCAGTGCATTAATATTTCGACCGACCGAATCGTATAATGTCACTGCGGCCGGACCGCATCCGGATTACGAATTAATTACCGCGCGATGAAATCAAAACATCCGACCTCCGTTTATAATTAACGTTATTCTATCCGTGCAAAAGGGCGGTTTACCACAGGTAAATCGTCAGCCGTCGATCGTGACTCCGTACCCCCCCCTACCCCCCCACCACCACCCCTTTTCTCTTTTTCTATTTACTCTATTTCTATTTCTAATTTTTATGACTATTTTTGTATAGAAAATGAAAAATCGTATTATTTTACCTCGATCGGCCGTACATTATTTTCATTTTCTATTTTGATTAATGTGAAACTTCGATTGAAGGATTATCGATACTTAACTATTAATTATAATTTTAAGATGATTTTTTTTTCGTTTGTTAACGCTAGAAATGTTTAAAGTTGAATTTAATTTTGGATTGTACGTTATATACACGTTCGTTTGTTATTTATTAAATTATGATTCGTATAATTTGATACGCGTATTTTATTTTTCTATTTTTGATTTTTTTTATTCGTAAGCATCGTCATTTTCTAAATTTTGGTTTTATTTCAATTAACGAAATGGCAATTAATCGATGTAATTTTTTTGATCGAAGAAAAACCATTCGAGTTTGAGATTAAATTTTTATATTCGGTGAGACGTTTGACATACGATCATTATTATTAAAAATTACAAAATAATAATAAAAATAGTTTTTTTTTTTAATTTTTATTTTTCTTATATTTTATTTTTACGATTAATAATCGTCGTCTTTCAACTTAACGCGTTTTAGTATCACGCAAATTCGATTTACCGTGGTCGCGATAGAACGAGGAAAGAAAAAAAAAAAAAAAAAGAGAAAAAAGAAACGAACGAAAAGGAAGGAAGGAAGGAAAGGAAAAGACAATTAGGAGAATAGCACTTCCAAGGGCGATCAATTGGATAACAAGATTAGGTTAACCTGTTTTTGCGGCGTGTTTTCCCATTCCTGAGTCGTTGTTTCGAGTAATTGAGTGATATAGGCTTATCGGTCCTCGAACTTTAAGGAGAAATACCGAAGAATCGAATTCGTTCGTCTCGTGGTTTCGTTTTAACCTCGACATTTTTCGTTAAGTGATTATATTTTAACAAATTGACGCATCTTTTCTTCTTTTTTACGAACAAATTTATCGCACGGACGTACCCAACTAGATTTTTGTCGCGTAACAAATACGATCAACGTGAATCCTCCCCCACCTCCTCATCCAAAAAAAAATATCCAAGTAATAATTCAAGTTAAACACTCGAAATGAAATATTACGTTTCTGTTTTTCTTTTTTCTTTTTTTTTTTTTGTAATCGTCATCGGGATATCAATGAAAACATTTTCTATATAATATCTACAAATACGTAAAAATGTTTCCCTCGCCCCCTTTCCTCTCCCCCCTTCTCCTCCTTCTTTTACCCGATTTTAATTAATGAACGTTGAAATGTTTCGTGAAATTCAAATCACTCGAAAATTAAATATTCCCATATATATATCTATATACGATATAAACTTTTATTATCATTTTATTAATATTATTTATTTATCATTATCATTATTATTATTATTATTATTATTATTATTATCAATAACAATATCAATGTATAGGAAAAAAATATTGTCAAAAGTATGATATAATGTACGTATGGGGTTAATTCGAGATTTGATTTACATCAACTCTCTCTCCCTTTCCTGCCCCCCGTCCCCATAATCGAGGAAAGATTAGACAGAGGCCAGCTGTTTGGATATCATACTGACGACGACCATGCCAGTCTGTAGATGGGGGCTTGTCGAAAGGCAACGCAAACTGGACCGATGGTCACTAATCACCCTGAAAGCGAAGCTTAACTCTACCCGAAAGCTTCAACACTCCTCCCTTCGTTCCCTTTTCGAGGATCGTGCTTTTTGCAACGTCATTCATAAGACCGCAAGTTTCTCGAACGATAAGTCAAGTCTTTAACGAAAATCCGACAAACAGTTTCCACCAATTTCCTGCGATACACCAAACGGACAATTCAAAAGATATGAGATTTAATTCATACAAAAATAATTATTAACAAAACCAAATGTATTGTAATAACAATGATTAGAAATATATCAAATTATATTATATATATATATATACGAGAAAAAGAAAAATGTCGTAGAATTTTGTAAAAAGGCGTTAACGTTACGAGAACAAAAAAAAAAAAACAAACGTAAGCGTAAGCATATAAAAAGCCATAAAAAAAAAAAGGCGAACGAATATTTCGCGCTAATTATAAGGACGGGGGTAGGGGGTAGGGGCCTGGGATAGGGGGTGGGGAGGGGGGTAGGAGAGAAAAAAAAACGGGGGAATATAAACCTACGCGCGAATAATATTCGTTAAATTTCAATTATCGGGAAATAATAATTTTCTGTGCGTTACGTGAGCAGCAACGCAACAACAACAATGGGATATCATGCGCGTGTACGAGAAAAAGAGAAAGAGAGAGAGAAGACAAAAAAAAAGGAAGAAAAATTTAGGGGTTGAGGTATGGAGGAGAGAGGAAGGCTGGACGGTGTGTGGGGGGAGAAGGGGGTAGTGGGGGGTAGAGATAGAAGAGAAAAAGATAATAATAATTAATTTTATTTATACGCATATCGTCCCTATATAACACGGGGAGGGGGGGGGAGAGAGGGGTATTTAATATTATATTTGAACGTACTCTTCCTAACCCTCCCACTCTCTCCCTCAGCCCTCCCCAACCACTATCACCAGAAGCGCGTTTGTATCGGACAAAACGTAAAGCAGCAGCGCGATGATCGACACGACGGGGCACGTGATAGCTTTATAAATTCGTTCCTCTATACATGAGTGAGTGAGTGAGTGAGTGAGTAAGTAAATGCGTGCGTACGTACGTACGCGCGTGCATATTTCCTCTGTACGTATGTATGCGTGTGTGTATATGCGTTGGACGCAACCCCCGACAACCCACCCCACCCCACCCCCACCCCCACCCCAACCCCTTCCAGTCGGTAAATAAATACGCACGCTAGAACGACAGAGACAGAATGAGAATGTGTTTGTGTGTCTATAAGTATGAATGTGTATTTGTGTATATGTGTATGTGAGTGAGAGAGAGAGAGAGAGAGATAGGCCGCGTATTATTCACCGGGATCGAAGTGGAGAGTATTATGGAATTTATTTAATCCACCCGACGCACTGGCTTTGTCGCATACGAATGCTTGAAATTGCAATCGATCATCATATTCGCTCGGCCTTGTAAACGAAAGCGTTCGTTTTCGGGGTAGGGGGAAGGTGGGGGGTGGGGATAGATATGTATATTCTCCTACGGGATCCGTTCCTCTCGTGGCCCGAGCTCAGTCGCGATTTTTTGTTGTTTTTTTCCTTTTTAGTTTTGTTTTTTGGTTCTTTTTTTTCTTTTTTGTTGTTGTTGTTGTTTTTTCTTTCCTCCTTTTTTCGTTTATTTTGTAAAATAAAAAAACCAGAGAGAGAGAGAAAGAGAGAGAGAGAAGAAGGAGGAGGTGAGTAGAGGGGTGGGGAGGGGAGGAAAAAAAGGAATAAAACAAATAATATCCTAGAAATGATCCACGTTCGTGCTTCGAATTCCCATTGAATGACAACAACAAAAACAAGCAAGCAAGCAAGCAAGCAAGCAAGCAGAGTAAACCCATAACTCGTATTCATATTTCTAAGCTTTGAATGTTATTTATTCTTTTTTTTTTACACATATATATCTGTGTATGCGCGTGCGTGCGTGCGTGCGTATGTATTTTCTTTTTTGCTTTCGTTCGTATTCGAACGAATTCGAAATTAATATAAATCTTGTTTGCAGTTTTTTCTTTTATTTTTTTTTTTAAGGAAACATTGCACATCTCGGTGACGCGTGCACAATTGTTTAAATACGCAAATAAATATTATTATTATTATTATTTAAATGTAGGATGATAAATCGGGGGTGGGGGAAAGAGGGGGAGGGGAAGAGGGGGGGACAATTTAAGAATGTGAATTCAAACGGGGTACCGCGCGCTGATATAATACGATTAACAGACTTAATTGAATTTAAAGTCTTATTAGCAGTTTAATATTGTACTACATTGTCGTTCCTCGAATTTGAGTTAGCCACACACACATATATATATATACATATACATATACACACAGATATATATACACGACGGTAAAAGCGAATTTATTTCATACGTTCATAAAGGACCGTGATAATTTAGTACGGTATTTTACAATATGGAAATAATTAGCCGTACCGATATATCATGATATTCGAATATTCGCGTTATGAGAAAATCAAGAGAGAAATAGAGAGAGAGAGAGAGAGAAAGAAAGAGAGAGACAGAAACGAAATATAGAAACACGAATGATCAACTTGCGTCAATCAACTTTTTATGTTATCGAAATTAAAACAAACAAAAAATGACGTATACAGAATAAAGAAATATGAGATAGAGAGGAGATAAAAGTGAAAGGAAAGAATAAAAAAAGAACAACAAATTAATCAAAAATCACATACTTAACGTGTTTGACAAAAATCCGCGTCAGTCTATTGTTTTGTCAATGGATGAGTGTACGAAAAATAATTAATTAATAGAAAAAAAAAAAAAAAACAAACAAACGAACGAATAGAAAGAGAATGAAGAAGGGTAATGGAGAGAGGGAGAAGTGTGGAGGGGGGAAGGGGGGGAAGAGGAAGGAGAAAACGTGTTCGAAATTTGTTGGACAGAAGAAACAACCGAGAGAGATCTTCTGATCGACGACACGTGTCCAAGAAACTTGCAACGTAATAAAGAGTAGCTTCTACAAGGGACAAGCAAAAGGGGATGAACTTTGGCGTGTGACGAGGTCGTTCCTTCCTTCCTTCCTCTGTTCCTTCGTTCGTTCGTTCGTTCGTTCGTTCATTCGTGCAGCTTCGAACAGTCAGGAAAGTCAACGAACACCTCTACACGAAGGCCCCTCGAAGGCCCTCCGAAGGAGAGTGATTTAAGCCACGGTCTAACGGGAGTAACTTCCTAAACGGTCACAGATGCGACAAATCGGCTCAACTTCCATGATTCTGATCTCTCCAACACCCCCCACACACCTCCTTCATACTCCTCGCACCCCACACACCATTCACCCAATCACTCCACTTTCTATAAGTCTGTCATTCTCTCTTTTTCCTATCCATATATCTCTGTCATTCTTTATTTGTTTGATATTCTCGTCGATAAATAATTAATTATTAACAATCTTTCGTTTTCGTTAATTATTTTGGAATGTTATACTTCTTTTGGCGCGTTTGGGAAAATGTAATGGGGAGTGATTTTGTTCCGAGCGTCTGGAAAAACGACACCATGAAGTTTGTCAGTATTTCGCGGCAAAACGATTTCAAGTATACGGCATGAAGTTGTCTTCTCTTCTTCTTCCCCCCTCTTTTTCTCAAGCGGGTCACCCATCCAAGTACTAATCGTACTCAGCGCTGCTTTACTTAAATGATCGAAGCGAGAACTAATGCTGTAACCGCGCCATGGCTGTTGACGCGTGAAGTAATTCGATATATCTTTCTTATATTTAGCGTGGATTGATATCTATACTTTGATATTTTCTTTTTCTTTTTTTTATTCTTTCTTATATATGTAAATATAATAATAATTATTTTTTTTCTTTGAAGTTTCTTTTTTGAAGTTATTTTTGAGGTTATTGAGGTTATGTTCGTTTTGGTACGGCAAAGAAGTATAACTTCTTACGTGCGTACATAAGTACACACACCAGTTTTTGTTTTTTAAGTTATTTTTTTTCTTTGAAGTTTTGTTTTGAAGTTATTTTTGAGGTTATTGAGGTTATGTTCGTTTTGGTACGGCAAAGAAGTATAACTTCTTACGTGCGTACATAAGTACACATACCAGTTTTTTGTATTATTTATCATTATTAAAATCTTTATTTTTTTGTTGCTGTTTTTGTTGCAACTTCTTCCCCCACTCCCCTACCTTCTTTCATTTTTCATAGATTTGTCGAATTATAAAATTCTTATTTTGTTGCTAACTGTTGTCGTTTGCACTTTTTTCCCCCCACTTCCCTATCCACTTTCCTTTCCTTTCCTTTCCTTTCCTTTCCTTTCCTTTCCCTTTTACAGTTCGACTTCGTTTTCGCATTCGTTCAAACAATTAGGACAGACAACGCATAACTGAATTGAACGTAAATACAAGTTTTTTGCACGGCTAGATGATGGTTTACATGGTATACATGTGCCCATAATTATGAAAGTAGTTTAAGTCATATAAATTTCTTGTTGCGAGATATTTAAAGGATTACATTTGAACATTAAATGAATTGTATATAATATTGAAATAACAAACATTATCTAACTGTTCATTTTTCACAATATATCGTTCAAATTACATTAAATTAATTTAATTGAAAATAATGTGGCGTGAAATAACTAATAAATTTATTCTTTTTTTTAAATTTTGACTTACAATTAGACCACTTTCATAATTATTGGCACATATGTATATTTAAATAGATTGGTAATTACTTTAAACTAGTTTCTAGTAACACGGGGACTGAAATATTTCCCTAACTCGCAATACGCATTAGCAATTAATATCGAACGCTTTGGAGTACCTTAGTTTGACCGTATTAAGTACGTAACTTTAACGTATTCCGTTAGAAATACGATTTAAACGTCCGAAATGCCATAGCATTTATTTGATCAACGGCAAACGGAATGGCGGAGAGTCATTTAACAGGGGTGAGGGGGAAAGAGAAGCAGGGAGATTTTCAAGAGATCGATGCGAATCATGTTTCCCAATCTTCCATCGTAACTTTACACGATAAACAATAACGATTATTTCAATTTTGGAAAATTTATCTTTCCTTTTTTTTTACGTTATTCCATTAATAAGAGTTTACACTCGCGGATTATTTTTTTCTTTTAAAGTGATCGACCATTTAACACTACTACACTAACCACCATCATCTGCAAAGAATATTAAATAAATAGAGAAAAATAAATAAAAAAGAAAAAAAAATAAATAAATAAATTGTAAAAATTACTTTTAACTAGTTTCTAGTAACACGGGTAATAATTGAAAAATAATTCTAGTGATAATTGAAAAATAATTCTAGTGATAATTGAAAAATAAATTGTATTTAAGAAAAATTGACAAATAATTCTATCTCATTTGAAACGTTTTAGATTTTAAATATGAACAACAAAAAAATATATTATTTCGTAAATCATTTTTGGACACAAAAACAAAAATAACGATTCCGTACAAATTAATCGTACGAGATTGTTTTCATCGTAATGTTAACATTTGACAATGTTTTATATATGTATATATTTTTTTTTAAATTATTATTCGTTAAAAACAAATAGAGACAAGTTGAAAATTGATCGATTGATGTTTAAATTAGTAGGATAGTCAACGTATTAATAATTTACAGAGACACCGAAGTGGTTTCAATTACATGGGCTACATTATATTACGATCCGTACTTATAAATTTGATGTCTGCGGCGAACCGCCACAACCTCCTCCTCCTCCTCCTCCTCCTCCTCCTTCTCCTCCTCCTCGTGGCTAATACGATGTTTCACATTAAAAAGAAACAAAAAAGGGGAAAGTACGAGAGAGAGAAGAAAAATAAAAGCTAAACATGTAAAGGAACGAGCATAACAAAGTTGCTTACATTGAAGGGACAACCCGATACTGGATTTTCAAGTTCCAAGCGTGCCATAATTGCTACAGTGTGTTCTATTACTTCATCCAAGTAAGATAATCAACTCGATCATCTTCAGTATCCGATAGATACTCCTTGGGATACGTATCGAAAACACCATAATTAGTATGGAAATTATTCAATGAATAA
The DNA here is from genome assembly GCF_010416935.1 of Polistes fuscatus. Classification (NCBI taxonomy): domain Eukaryota; kingdom Metazoa; phylum Arthropoda; class Insecta; order Hymenoptera; family Vespidae; genus Polistes; species Polistes fuscatus. The sequence goes on along the minus strand of NW_025112997.1, from coordinate 19,573,989 downwards.
ATTATTTGATTTATTTATTGTTACAGATTGTAAAACGTAGTAGAATTTCTAATATTTATTTTAATTATTTTGACAGATATTTTATCTTACAAAGATGAAATATTTTCAACGATGTTCAGATAAGTAAAATATATTCTTACGTTTATAAGCTTTTTGAATAAAAATGATTGAGAAGCAAAGAAATGAAAGTAGAAACAACGATTTACTAAACGTTTGAAACTAGACACTTCTCAGAGTAAAGAAAAAGAAGAAGAATAAGAAGAAAGGGATTTGCCCTCTCGTGTGAAACAAGAAGGGAAAGAGTGAGCGAGTGAGTGAGTGAGTGAGTGAGAAGGGGGTGAGAAACGTAGGACGTGGTAAAGGGGTGGAGAAGCACCATACGGACGAGCCATTTAAACTTCTCACCCCCCAAAACCGCACGGTTGTCCGCATTCTGACTTATACCGAGCATCGTTCACCCCGTCGTCGAGCCCTCAGCCACCCCCCAACCATTCCTCCTCCTCCTCCTCCTCCTCTTCCTCTTCCCTTTCCTCCATTCGCTATTATACGCGTTTGACATCCGCCACTTCAACACACATGGAACGAATTTTTTCGTTTTTCGATTCAAAAAAAATGAAAGAAAATAACAATTAAGAAAAGAAACCAATATCATTTTATAAAACAAAAATTAAAAGTAAAAAAGAGCGCGAAGAAGAACGAAAAGAAACGATTTGAAGTATCAAAATTGAGATGTTTTTTCGAAAAAAAAAAATATATATATGTATAATAGTAAAATAAATAAAACGTAACACTTTTTTTATAATATTAAAATTTGTACGAACACGTGAAATATTAAAAATCAAAATCCAGATAAAATATTGTTAAACGCGACGAAGATAAAGGAAAAGAAAAATGATCATTTTAACAAACAAAGCGCGATTTAATAAAAAAAATAAAAATAAAATAAAACGCGACGCATTTTATAAAAAGTTTGAAATGTATAATAACAATAACAATAATAATAATAATAATAATAATAATAATAATAATAATAATCCGAAGGCAAGAAGTATGATTAAAAAAAAGAGGACAAAAAAAATATTAAAATAAGGTATTAAAGAGCGTACGAATAATGAATCATAAAAATAACGAAATATATACCCAGGGATATTGGCAAAACGTGAGATAGAAAAATCGTGTAAAAAGAAATAAGGGTAGGAGAACACAGAGAAAAGATTGTTCAACCCCCTCGGCGCGAAAATCGTATACCATTGCGCACTTTTAGCTTTTCTCATACCCTCCCTCCCCCCACCCCATCCCCCTACTCTCTCTATATATATATTTCTTTCTCTCTTTTTATCTTTTCCACTCTTTGCATGCTCGTACGGTTGGTTCTTCCGCCACGTTTCATCCCCCAAGCTGTCAGACGACTGACAGGAACCACCACCATCAAGAGAGAGAAAGAGAGAGAAAGAGAGAGGATATGATTCTCTTCCGTTGGTATCTTCTTTTTCACCCTCTCGCGGTTTCGTGCTCTCCAAATTTTCTCGCCTTTTCGGATATAATTTTATTCATTTTTCTTGCCCGCAGTTCGTCGTTCCTACGCTTCGGTTCTGTTTGCTTATGGAAATTCGACGAGACCGTCACCGTCACCGTCACCGTCACCGTCAACGTCGTCATAACCAACACCATCCATAGTTAGTATTACAACTACTATTCTAAAAAAGGGGGGAGGGTAGCAGCAGCAAAACCACCACCCCCTTTTTCTCTTTCAACATAATATTTCTCATTGACCAAAACCAACTTGCCGTGTTGGCTCGTGTTTGAATATTATTAGTAATTAACAAAGTAGACGTTGGTTAAAGGAACAAAACGATGGGATGGGATGGGATGGGATTGTGCATGCCATGGCATGGCATGGGATTTGGGGTTTGGAGTTTGGGTTTGAATTCGTGGTTTGGTTTTCATCCGTGGGGAGAAGAAAGGTGTTTTATGAAAAACGAGAATTCTCGAGGACTTCTTTGCATCTTTGATTCGTCGTACAACGATCCTTCTCAACCATCAGTATTCTTTCCTAACGAGATAAATGATATTCGTTGAAACTTTAACTACCCCACCCCATCCCACCCCACCTTACCCTAACCCAACCCACGATGATCTCTTTCCTTGCTGCAGATTTCAATATCAATTTTACGAGAGTTTGCACGTTTGTTTAAAAAATTACAACTCCCCTCCCCTTACCCCTTTGCCTCCATACTACACCATACCATAAAACGAGAAGAACAAATTTATTAAAAAGTACAATATAGATTGGAACGAAAGAAGTTTTTCATATACATACATTTATGCGAAACGAAACCAACTAACTAACGAATGAACGGAACGGAACGGAACGTTACGGAACGAACCAACCAACGAACGAACGAACTATAGAAAAAAAGAAAAAAGAGGTAGGTGAGGAGGGAGGGAGTGTGGAACGAAAGAAGAAGTTTTTCATATACATACATTTATGCGAATCGAAACGAACTAACTAACGAATGAACGGAACGGAACGGAACGGAACGTTACGAACCAACCAACGAACGAACGAACTATAGTAAAAAAAGAAAAAGAGGTAGGTGAGGAGGGAGGGAGTGTGGAACGATAGAAGAAGTTTTTCATATACATACATTTCTGCGAATCGAAACAAACTAACGAATGAACGGAACGGAACGGAACGGAACGTAACGAACCAACCAACGAACGAACGAACTATAGTAAAAAAAGAAAAAAGAGGTAGGTGAAGAGGGAGGGGGTGTGGAACGAAAGAAGTTTTTCATATAGATACATTTCTGCGAATCGAAACCAACTAACTAACGAATGAACGGAACGGAACGGAACGAACCAACCAACGAACGAACGAACTATAGTAAAAAAAGAAAAAAGAGGTAGGTGAGGAGGGAGGGAGTGTGGAACGAAAGAAGTTTTTCATATACATACATTTATGCGAATCGAAACAAACTACGAATGAACGGAACGGAACGGAACGAACCAACCAACCAACGAACGAACTATAGTAAAAAAGAAAAAATAGGTAGGTGAGGAGGGAGGGGGTGTGGAACGAAAGAAGTTTTTCATATACATACATTTCTGCGAATCGAAACGAACTAACTAACGAATGAACGGAACGGAACGGAACGAACCAACCAACGAACGAACGAACTATAGTAAAAAAAGAAAAAAAGAGGTAGGTGAGGAGGGAGGGAGTGTGGAACGAAAGAAGAAGTTTTCATATACATACATTTATGCGAATCGAAACAAACTAACGAATGAACGGAACGGAACGGAACGTTACGAACCAACCAACGAACGGACTGTAGTAAAAAAAAGAAAAAGAAAAAAGAGGTTAGGTGAGGTAGAGATAGGTGAAGAGGGAAAGGGAGGGGAAGGTAGAAATACAGAAAGAGACGGGTGGAAAAAAAAGTAGGCTCGAAATGACCGTGGACGATGAAAAAGCGAAAATTCGAATTTTCCATTGTGGGTGCAAAATGAGCAAGCAAGCAACCAAGCAACCAACCAACCAACCAACCAACCAAGCTAGCTAGCTAGCTAGGTAGCTAGCAAGCAAGCAACCAAGCCATCCGTTTGCGTTCACGGCCGAACGATCACTCGTGGGTCAATCAGCGTTCGCACATATGTCAGAGAAACGTGGAATGAGCATACGAGTGAGTGACAGAAAGTGTGGACGGACCCAAACGGGGGGGTGGGATGAAAGAGGAGACACGCAACGAGTCAGTGAGCGAGCGAGTGAAAGAGTGAAAGAGAGAAAGAGAGAAAGAGAGAAAGAGAGAGAGAACACTCGCGTTCGCGTGGATGAGATGGAAAGAGTGAGAGAGATGTATAGATAGATAGATGGATAGATATAAAGAGAAAGAGAGAGAGAGAGAGAGAGAGAGATGTGGAGCTTTAAATCCGATAGCTCTGTGTGCCAGACCAACCGCCGGCTTTTATTAATTAATAACAAATGTATTCCGGTATGAGTTCAACGTCGAATAAAATGATATTCCTGTCGGATAATCCAACGTGTTCTCCCTCTGTCCATGGGAATGAAGCTTAGCGAACGCGACAACGCGTTCGTCATGTTTCTATCTCTCTCTCTCTCTCTCTCTCTCTTTCACACACATACATACACACAGACACACACATACTCTCTCTCTCTCTTTCTATTTGTTTCTTTCTCTTTCTCTTTCTCTTTCTCTCTATTTTTCTCCCGTACTATCCGTCGTGTGTGTGTTTGTGTGTATGTGTGTGTTTTTTTTTTTCACCCTTTGTCGGAGATTCCGTTTCAACGACGATGAACACTTGTCCGCCCGCAAGATCGTTGTCACGATGTCGTTTTATCGGCCGATCGGGCTGACATTTATTCGCTATTCCGAAACGACACGCGCTTGTTCAACCTACGAATGAACACCTCGGGTATTTCAATATTTTCGTAATATTGTAGTACATTTTTTCCTTTTCTTTCTTTTTTTTTTGTTTTCTTTTTTTCTTATCGGATCGATTTGTTGTTTTCTTTCCAAGAGTATGGAGATAGATTATTTTTTTAATTATTTTTTTAATCTTCGATGGGGAACATATGATGACGACGATGATGGTGGTGGGTAGAGCTACTTTTTCTTGTCGCGTTAAAAATAAAAAACAAAGGTAACATTCGTAACAAGAAATAATTAAAATCGTCGAGATGGGAATCGTTTGAATGTATCATATATTAAATGTTAAAATTTGTAATTGACAAATATTGAAACTTTCGAATGTGAGTTTTAATAACGAACGACGTATAAAAAATGTTAATAGGTAAAATCGAATATTTGTAATATTCGACGGGGAAAAAATGGAAAAATTAGAAAGTAGATTTAAAAAGAAAGAAAAAAATGATGTGAAAAGGGAGATGATGGAAATGATAAGGGTTTGAAAAGCGTGCAGAAAAAAAAGAAAAAGAAGAGAGAGAGAGAGAGAGAGAGGGGAGAAAAAAATGTATAATAATCGACGCGAATATTCGAGGGCTTTCGAATGGGATATGAAAGGAAAAGTATTACGAAAAAAAAACAAAAATATTAATAGATACAAAATATCGAATATTTGTAATAACATTAAACAACAAGTAAAATGAATAAAATCGTGAGTTGATAAAGAGAGAAGAAGAAAAAAAAAGAAAATAGTAGAATAATAAGTATTGAAATTGGTATAAATATTCAAAGTTATTCGAAAAAAATCCGAGCATCGCAAAAAAAAAAAAATATAAAATATATTAAAATAATTATAAATAAATAAATAGAATAATAAATCGTATAACATTTTGCTTGAAGAGATAACAAATATGAAAGATTAATAGAAAGAAAAAAAGAAACGAAATAATTAAAAATAGGAGGATAAAAGGTAAAAAGAAAAATAGTTGTAAAATAATAAGTATCGAAATTAGTATAAATATTCGAAGTTATTTGAAGTTATTCGAAAAAAAAGAAAAAAAAACTATAAATCGTAAAACATTTTGCTTGAAGAGATAACAAATATGAAAGATTAATAGAAAGAAAAAAAGGAACGAAATAATTAAAAATGGGAGGATAAAAAATAAAAAAAAGTGAAAAAAAGTGAAAAAGGGTTGAAAAAGGAAGAAGGAAAAAAAGGAAAAGGGACAGAGGTCAACTGGCGTATCCGGATGCGCAAAGCCGTATCGTATCGTAGCAAACCGTACTGTACCGTATCGTTTCGTATCGTATCGTATCGTATCGTATCGTATCGTATCGGTTCATAAGCGCTCTAGAACGGGACGCAACGTTGTCAATTGAAATATCCGCTTGGCGTGGCGCGTTTCGTTCGGTCGATGTAATTCTAGCTCGGTCTGGATTATATTTCGACGAAAGCTTTTGCGCGAAAGTATCACACCGGGTTTGCCGTGCGCGCGAGCGCACGAGCACGAGCACGTTTATGTCACCCAGTAGTCACACGAACGAGCACCACCATCATCATCATCATCATCATCATCCTAGAAGCGAATTTCAAATGTCGAAAACACGATACACGATCGTTATTGCGGATAATAGTGAGAACGTTGACGACACGTACGGACTAGTTGACACTTGTCTATGACGGAAATACGATTAGGCGAATTCGTCATCCTCCTCGTCGTTGTCTTTAATTTTGACATTTATTTTCTTCTACTTTGAATTAATTATTTATCATTATAATATTTTAACAAAACTACGTTTACATTTGTTTCTTCTATCGCGAGTTGATTTGTTATAATAGTTGGTTTTTAGTATTGTAATAGATTTATTATTAGTTAATAATAGTGGTTAATAATAATTAGTATTAATATAAGTAGATTAATAATATTAATATAGTAGGTTAATAATAATTAGTTAATAATAGTTAATAATTGTATAGAAATGAGATTCTTTTTTTTTTTTTAGTCAATTGGATTGGGAAGAAAATATATTTCCCTTTTTTTTTTATTTGGAAATTAATAATGCACGTTTTATGCACGTTTTTATAAATTATAGGACGAATATTGTGTATGTTTAGTGTTAAATATAATTATTGTTTTCTTTTCTTAATACATTTACGGATTTTTCGATCTTTTTTATGCGTTGAATATTTTACTTGTCACGTATTAGACTAAAATTTCATTAAAAGCGTAGAGCTTTTTATACCGCAACGTGTGATTTCAAAAAATATTCGTATTTATTGTTCGTCTGTTAAGTGCTTTTTTTTTGAAGAAACGTGAAACTTATATGTGTCAGTTGGAATAAACACAATATTTAAACTGAAATAAAAGTTTTCATAAATGTAGTAAATTTTGGAGTCTTCTCCTTGGACAGTTTATTTTTATTTATATCTAAAAAGAATTTAAAGTTTAAAAGTTTATAGAAATTAATATTCCCAATATGTGACTTAGAAAAATTTCCATTAAAAAATACAAAATTAAAATTTAAAAAAATAGACATACTTGGAAAGGAAAAAATTAATTAAAAATTTTTAATAATCCAATATAATTTCAAAAAAAACTAAATCTATTGTTTATTCACGCTTTTATACAAATACCAATACTGGTCCACCTAAAACTTTTCACTATTTAAAATTAAACGTTAAATTAAAAATACAAAAATTCAGGTTTTGATCTTAAACTCCAAGTAAAAATTAAAACACCTTACTAACAATTAAATTATTATCTTCATCATTGTTAAAGAGTGTAATTATAATATAACTATATATTTAAATTATTAATTATAATTAATTAATTTATATTAAATAATTAAATAAAGTAATAAATATACAAAATATTTAAATATATATAATAAGTAATTAATTAATATATTAATGATCATATAAGTAACTATTTAATTAATACATATATTATAATGTTGGTAATAGAATGATAAATTTTAAAATAATAATTTAATTCTATATTATAATAAATTATTAATATAATATAATTCTTTTTTTTTAAATTTATAGCTTCTTATATTTTACTTACATGTTTCTTCTAATACTTTCTTATAAAAAAAAAAAAAAAGAATAGAAGAAACTTAAACAATCTTTGGTAACAGCATAAAAATCATTTCCGATGATTCTAAAAATTCGTAATCAAATTCGAGTTGTCTCATAAATCATTCAGCAACGTTGTCACACTAATCGCTAAGCGTTAATGAACGATGATACTATTGTAGAATCGTAAGTATTCGTGTAGTTTTCCCCCTTTCTCACATCCCTCGTTCAAAATCTTAACGGTTTGGTCACGAATTCGTTTTCCTCATCGTCGCACAAAAATAAACTTTCGCGTGACTCGAAATGAAAGGGCTAGAAATGAAGGAAGGAAAGAAAGAAAGAAAGAAAGAATGAAAGCTTGTTCTATTCTGAACGAACGTTTCAAGCAAGGCTTCCTATCACGTTTTCCTAAAATTGAAATTTCTGTTGTAAATCTTTCGAAAGGGAAGGAAGAAAAATGCGTCGGTGATATAAAAATAACGCAGTCATTAGTAGAGAACGAGTGGAAAGAATCAAATTTATGTGGAAATCACTTTACCCCGACGTATCTTTTTCTAAACTCCGAACGATAAATTATCAACCGAGGAACAATTATCACGTCTTCGTGGTAATTCATTAACCTAGCTGAAATTTCCAACGTTTAACAAAATTTATTACAAAATTCTAACGATAAGATTTGTCGCGGTAAAACGAAATTGTATCACGATATCGATACGATTACGAATTTTAACTCAAAATAAAAAATACATCAATTTTTCTATCGATAAATAAATAAATAAACAATCGCAATTTAATATTTAAGTAAACAAACGAACAGACGATAAATAAAATAGACGTTATCAAATCTCGAAGAAATCTAGAAAGCTATCAAAACAAAACAAAAAAATTATATATTACGAGATATATAACAATGAGATTGAATTAAAATCTCCTAACCTCAAAACCTCAAGAATCTCAAAATCTCAACAACAAAAATTTGACAAACTTTATACTCCACATTCCTCCCTTTTTATATTTGAACGAAGAAACAAACAAATACCTCTATGAACACGTTTTAAAAAAAGAATCCAAAATATATTTATTATGAACACTAATGAACCTTTTATTATACGACCCTTTATTTTATCGATCACGCGAACGATTTAAAAAGAAAAACAAAAAAAAAATCGAAACACTGACACGGCCCAAAAACGTACGAACGAACGAACGAATGAACGAACGAGGGTGAAGAAGAGATACGCGAAGAAGTTTAAAATACATGTTAAAGGGCGAAGGGTTGGCTTAACGCCCCAGCAAACGCGGCTGCTGGTGGTGGTGGTGGTGGTAGTAACCCGAGCTCAGGGAAAAAGACAAGGAATTTGTATTTGTCGGCTCGTTTCTTGCTTTTACGAGGAGCATCTATCCATCCATCCCCGTTGCTGTTGAACCCCCACCCCTCTCCACTCCACTCCACTTTTCTACCAGCAGCTCTCAAAACCCCCGACCGACCGACCAACCCCATCTCTCTTTTACCCTTACCCCCCCCTCTCTTTCTCTGGTGCCGATTTTATTCTCGATAGAATGCAAACTCAGCTGTATCCGTCTTCCACCTCCTCGCCCCCCCTTCTTGTCCCCCCACACACATCGTTCTATTCCACTTTATATTCTCTATCTTTGCTATTCTGTTTTTTTTTCTTCTTCTTTTTAACTTTTCTTCTTTTTTTTTATGACATTACAACAACACGCATAACCGGAAATATTTTCGATATCATCATCGTCGTTTTCGAACCTATCAAAAAACGAATACCTTCCCCCCCCCTTCACTCCGACTGCTCAAAATTCTACGCGAATTACACGGAATACATTTTGTCGTTTACAACGATTATTGTCAACTAATTTCTTGTTTTTCTTTTTTTTATTTACACACACACCTATATCCACAAACGCACGCGAGCAAAACAAACAATTAAAAGGAGAGAGAGAGAGAGAGAGAGAGAGAGGAAAAAATAGAAGAAGAAAAAAAAACAAAAAAGATCGTTTATCTTCTCTTCAATATCGTACCCATCCCCACCCCCGCTCCTCCACTCCCACAAAGTCATAGGAATTTTTCATCCTGTGGATACGAGAAGATAATAGGATAAAGATCGAATACTGAAACGGTGTACGGTTTAATTTCAAAAAAAAAAAAAAACAAAAAAAAAAGAATGAAAAAAAATATAGGGAAAAAAAGAGAGAGACATAGGAGAAGGAAGAGTAAAAAAAAAAACCCGGAGTGCAACGAGATAGACAGAGAGACAGAGACAGAGAGACAGACAGAGAGAGAGAGAGAGAGAGAGAGAAATAAAAACAAGAGAACGAAAAAGCCTGAGCACAGTTTGAAATTCACTATAAAATACCTAGATATCGCGTTCGTTACATAATAACGGATACTACCGACGGGACGATTGCAGTATGCACCTATCAGTTTTTCATGGAGAAATAATCCTCTCAGTCTCTACGTCACATGGCCGAAAAAGAGTGCGGCACGTGTTCGAAAGAGAATTTCCACCTGCCGATTTCGGTATATAACTACATACACATCATATACTTCTACACACACACACACATACATACACATATATATATATTTATACGCGTGCCAAATATTGTAGTTTCGTTGAAAACATACATAGTTATATATATGTATACACATACTATATATATTCTATATATGTATATGTATTTTATATATGTATATGTATTCTATATATGTATATACGTATATAACCCTATACGTATCTATCTTTACGTATACGTAGTATACCCACTACCCGACTATTTTCAAAGAACAAATAAAAAGGGCAAAGCGTAAGCGAGCGCGCGCGCGCGCGCGTATCTCGATTTTGGCATATCGAACAGGATCGATGGCACAACACACGCGCCACCCACGATTCGCAAGCTCTCGAAAAATGTTTCAATATTTTTGCCCAAACAATTTCTTTTTTCTTCTTTTTTGTATTTTTTTTACCATACTTTTCCAACCATCTACTAAAAACCCTTCCTCCGCAAACCTCTCCCCCACCCACGATACCATCCTCGGTTTCCGTTCCGGTTTCACTCGTTCATTCTCACTAACTTTTTATTCGAACTGTATCTATCTCTCTCTCTCTCTCTCTTTCTATCTCTTTATGTAATATATATATTTATCTTTCTCTCTCTATCTCATTCTGGTTACTAACATCCACCCTTCCTTTCCCTTTTCCCTTTTCCTTTCCCTTATCTTTCGTTCATCGTTCATCTGGACTCTCAATACGAAAAGTTTTGCAAAGTAAAGTAACGTTCAAAAACCTCGCGATAAACTTTCGATATCGGATCGAGAATCTGGATCACGAAATTGTCGCGGTTCGTAAATTCGAAGCCAACACAACACGGAATCACACAACCCCTCCTCCTCCTCCTCCTCCGACTCACCAACCCCCCTCTTGCCTCGAACCCATACTCGAGTTTTCCGGGACTCGTCGAGGGGCCGAAACACAACGCGATGTTCACCCTCTCTTCCACACACACACACACACACACACACACACACACACACACAAATTCTCTCTCTCTCTCTCTCACTCACTCTTTCGTATCTAATCGATGCACATTTCAGCGGCGATTTCCGTAATTGCGGTGGCGCATTAAATGCCTCGACTCGATGAAAAGAGGCAACGTGGGATGCAGGAGGAATGAGTGGGAGGAGGGTTGTTCGGGGTAGGGGACGTTTGTGAAGAGGGGAGAGGGAGATTGCTGGAATATGACGGAAAACTTGATCACCGGTCCTGAATGTCGGATGATCGGTATAACCAATTGATGAAGAAGAAAAAAAAAAAAGAGAGGATTCTTTTGAACGACAAACAAATTAATCATTCGAGTCAATGGGAAAGTTGATCGATAATGATTGAGATAAATAGTGGAAGGAAATCAATGAATTCATTTTTTTTTCTTTTTTAGATATTTTGAATTAGAAGAATTTTTATATTAAGAAATAGTAAATAATAGTAATAATAATATTCGAAAAGTGTTTGTAAGAGTAACGAAATGATTTTATCGGTTGAAAAACAAAAAAAAAAAAAGAATTAATCGATGATGTGTGTTAAAAATGTGAAATAAAAATAGTAAATACAAGTACAGGTTGTTGTATAATTTACGACGAAAAATTGAAGAATATTTCGTATGGGGAAATAAGAATTCTGGTGGATATCAAAGTTTGTCAAATTAAACAACGAATCGTTACATCGAACTCGAGAAAATTACTATAAGTTTGTAATACAAAAAATAAGAAGAAGAAGAATAAAAATTGAATCAAACTTATCGAATTAGCAACATTATAAAAACAATTAAACCCAAAAAAAAAAAAAATAGAAAAAAACCATAAAAGAAGATTACTCGACGATTTCTCGAGAACGAGGATATAAGGGAAAAAAAATAAGAATATTAAATAAAATAAATCAAAAAAGAGGATAAGAATTAGAGTATAGGCGTAACAAATTGCAAAGAATTTTCTTATATATATAAAAAAAAAAAAAAAAAAAGAAAAAGAGGGTGATTTTCCAAGAAAAAGATATTTTTGTTGGCAAGTAGATGGAGTGGTTGGGCAAAAATTTTGAACGGGGTTTTTCGGAGGGGGGGGGTAGATGGTAGTAGGCTTGATAGAGGTAACGGGCGACGAAGGAGGTGGAGATTGGGGCGGGATGGGGGGGATGGTGGTGGCGTAGTAGGTTGCGGAATACCACTGGTGGTATTGTACGCTGGCCGATATTAAATGCCGGTGATTGATGTGTGTACCGTGCGGCGCGCACGGGTCTCGCGTTACGATACGCGCCGGTGGTGGCCGCCAATGGGGAGGGTGGCCAATGGGGAGGAGGGGCGGGAGAGGAGGAGGAGGAGGAGGGGGGGGACCCGAGTGCCACGCGTGGAGAAGCCGTTCAGATGGAAGGAGGTGTATGGGGGAGGAAGAGTATGAGGATGGGGTATGGGGGTTAGGGTATGGGGTTAGGGGTTGGGGGTGGCGGCCAATGGAACTCTCACCCTTCTTCTCTCTCGACGCACCGCACCTTACTAAAATACGAGCCTGTCATAACGGGGTGATATTGCATCTTCGTACGAGCTCCCCTTCGTTCGTTCGTTCGTTCGTTCATTCGTTCGTTCGTTCGTTGGTTGGTTGGTTCGTACGTTGGTTCGTACGTTCTGTCCTTACTCTTTCTATTTCTTTTTCTCTCTAACATATTTTCCTCTTTTTCCCTTTTTCTTTCCTTTTCTTTTCTTTTCTTTTCTTTCCTTCGCAAAGGTGGGAGAGGGTGGGGAGGAAAAAAAGAGGGAAGGAAGGAAGGAAGGAACGTTGTCTCTTGTACCGACTAGGGTGGAGAGAAACGATCGGTATTTATATCCGCGTAAATCAAGGGACCATTGTGCGTTAGGTCCGACAACAACGTCTTTTTCCATTTTCGCGAGTTCCATCGTCTCTCACCGATGCCTCGACGTAAATCTTGCCCCCCTCCTCCACCTACTTCTACTTTTTTTTTCTAGTCCCTTCCGAATATTCCCTATCTTTTCCTCCTTCTTCTCCTTCTTATTTTTTTCTTTTTTTTATATATAAATTAAACTTCGTAACAATAACTATATCACGTAATTTCAGACAAGAACGCATCACAATTGAAAACAAAAGTGAAGAAAATTAACGAGAGTTTACGTACAAAACCGAATGATTTAGATTCCCAAAGATTTAGGTAACGAATATTAACACACACACGTATACACACACCCCATACTTATACATACATACATACATAGACACAGAGAGAGAGAGAGAGAGAGAAAGAGAGATAGATTCATAGAGAAGGAGAGAAAACAATTTGTCTCCGGCTTTTGGGCTCTGTCATCCGCGTTTACATCGATTCGTTAGACCGAGCCCAGCCGAAATCCCCTTTGCACTCCCGTTCCGCGGAAACCAAACGCCGAACGGTTAAGTGTGGGTGGCGAGACACCGCAGAAACCGAGTTTTGCGGTGCTAAAATCAATTCCGTGTTTGCCTGTCAATTTATCGCTAATGGCCGACCAGGTAACAGCTGATGATACCGTGGTGCTGCTGCCTGACAGTTTACCTCCCCCCCGCCTATCCTGACCCCGTTCTACTTCAACCGTCGCCACCTACTCCACCTGCCCCCAACCACCCTCTTCCTGAAACCCCCTTCGACATCCACCCCCTCTCTCTGTCTCTCTCTCTCTCTCTCTCCCTACGATGTCCTCTTCGAACGGTGATTTTAGCGTCCGGACCGTTACGAGCCGGACTCCGGAAGTTAATGCAACGACGATAATAGCCCCGGTCTATTACCCTGAGGATCCTATCGTTCTATCTTCGATTTGGACTCTCGATACCAGCCATCCCGTAATTTACGTGTCGCTCGAATAGCCATGGCAAGAGAACATCGGTTAACTGGTTAACACCTTCGTTACTCCTAGAGTAACATACTCGAAGTCATCAACATCATCATTTCGCTTGTTAATTACTTCATTTCTCATTACAGATATATATATAAAAAGAAAGAGAGAAAGAGAGAGAGAAAGAAAACAAAAAAAATTGGTGTGTGCACTTATGTACGCACGTAAGAAGTTATACTTCTTTGCCCTACCAAAACGAATATAACCTCAATAACCTCAAAAATAACTTCAAGAAAAAACTTCAAAGAAAAAATAATAATTATATATATAAGAAAGAATAAAAAAAATAAAAAGAAAATATCAAAATATAGATATCAGTCCACACTAAATATAAGAGAGATATATCGAATTACTCCACACGTCACAACTATGGCACGGTGATTATATTAGTTCCCGCTTCGATCATTTAAGTAAAGCAGCGCTGTGTACGATTAGTACTTGGATGGGTGACCCGCTTGAGAAAAAAAGAAGAGAAGAAGAAAAGACAACTTCATGCCGTAAATTTGAAATCGCTTGCTTTGCCGCGCATCGTATAGATACCGACAAACTTCGTGGTGTCGTTCGGAAAAAAATCACTCCCATCGCATTTTCCCAAACGCGCCAAAAGAAGTATAACCTCAAAAAATAAATAAAGAATTAGATTGCGGGGTTTGCAGTAAATGGGAGTCTTATGAAATATGTATATCGTTATTCCCGTTTTCCGTATTGCTCGTAAGTATTCTTGTTTTGTTAGGAATTATAGAAAGAGATAGGGAAAGAGTGAAAAGGGGGAGGAGGAAAGGGAGGAGGAGAGACGATAGTGTAGGAGGAACGACTACAGCATTCCAGTTAGCAGTCGTATTCGTAGTATTATCAGAGAGGTATGTCGTTGTAATAAATGGTAGAATCATCCCTCCACCCTCCACCCCATATACCTCTCACCCCGCAAACCCTCGCTACCAGCACCCACCCCCTCCCTCGTGGACCAGAGCGAGCCAAACAATTCCCAACCGCGATTCACCCTTATATTGTTACCCGAACAAAGAGTCTCGGCTACGGTTGACTTGCGCTATGCGCTTTATAGTAACCCGCCGACATCCTCCTCCTCCTCCTCCTCCTCCTCATCCTTCTTCTCCTCCCGAACCTCTTCCTGCCACCGAAATTTTGCCCTCTCTCTCTCTCTCTTGGGGGAGAGAGACAGAAAGAAAAAGATACTTTTCAAGACAAGTTTTTCTTTTAGGAAGTTGAAAGTACGTGGGGTTAAGAAAAAGTGTAATAGCTCGTAGTAACGTTAGAAACAACATTTTTCTTTATTTTATGAATAAAATTGAGCTATGTGATGTAATGTTGATACGCGACAACATGATTGATTATTATAATTTTGTATATATAAATTGGAATTGTTAATCAAAGACTGACGAGTACATAAGAAAAAAAAAAATAAGTCAAACGTAACAAGAAAGAAAGAGTTTAATCGTATAAAAAGAAATTAAAAAAAAAAATAGTAATAATGACATTTTTTAATATACTCTTACAATAATTTCGAAATTTTTTCTTTATTGTAAATAATAATAATAATAATAATAATAATTTTGTATATATTCCACGCGACGAGCACATACGCGCGTAGAACGCGATTAATTATTTAAAAAAAAAATTAGTAGCTAAGACGTATAATAATAATAATAATAATAATAATAATAATATTTTGATAAAAATAATTGCACAAAACATATATATAATATCGAGTTAACATATAAAACTAACATAGAGATTTAAATTGACGTCATCGAAAAGTATCCTACACTAGATAGAAAGATAACAATATCACATCATTTCTATCGGTAATCGGTAGCTTCCATTTTCTTTTTATTCTTACGAAAGTTTTCATAGAAAAGGTCGAAAGGATAGGGAAGAAAGTTGGATGAGTGTGTATGTAATATACGAGTTAGTAAGTGAGAGTAAAACAGAGATAGAGATAGAGATAGATATAAAGAAAGAGAGAGACAGAGAGACACACACAGAAAGAGAAAGAGAGAGAGAGAGAGAGAGAGAGAGTATCGGACGACAAGTATGAAGTACTATCGCGGCTGTCGCGTGGGCAGCCGCTTTATCGCTTTAGCCGTCAGATTAATAAGCCACACCGTGCACGAATGAACGTACACACAGTATAACAACACCCACATGGGAACGTACTAGCGAGTGAGAGAGAGAGAGAGAGAGAGACTGAGAGAGAGAAATTGAGAGATAGAGAGACTTGCGCATTCACACGGGCACGTACGAGACACACGGTGTACGTTCCGCGGAAAGCCCTTACTATTTATTTTATTTGCCTCATTCGTTTCCGCAGGCGTTACATCGCCGTTTGCAGGAATTCAATCTCACCTCGCGAGCGTGTTCGACCCTCTCCCTACCCCCCACCCACACCCCACCCACCAACACCGACACCCCTTTTCTCTCTCTCTCTCTCTCTTTCTATCTTTCTCGCTTTTGTGAATGTGTACGTACATTTATGTACTTGTATACTCGTTCACGGTGTTTACATGCTCGTTGTATTCCTCTTTCTCTCTCTCTCTCTCTCTCTCTCTCTCGTTTTGATCTACGCGTTGTCGCATGAAACGGACGCGAGGGTGGTAGAGAATTCAAGTTGGTGGTCGTTCGTTCGTGTACCTTTGCCCCATCCTCCCTTCTCTACCCTCCACCTTCCTTCTCATCCCTTTTACGAATCCCCCCCTCCTACCCCCGCATGACATATGATCTTCCATATTGCTACGTTGGTACAGAGGCTACGCACGTACGTGGATAGAACGTTCTCATTCGACTGTGTGTGTGTGTGTGTGTGTGTGTGTGTGCAGTCAGGGTCTCTTTACTTGTATTATTCGTCCTACACTTGCTTGGTTGCTTGCTTCAGTTCAAATCTATGAATTCTTACAATCCCAATTTTATCCACCCACACACACACACATACTATCATATTATTATTATGTTATTTTTGTTTTCTCTTGTATGTATTGGTATTATTATCATTAAGTTTAGTTTAATCTTCGTTGATTTTCAATGAAGTATGAATTGTTATATTATTTAAAAATACGAACATACGTTTATATACTGGCACTTTTTTTCAAGGATTTACGAAGAACAACGAAATTGAATTGCTTGCTTGAGTTCAAATCTATGAATTCTTACAATCCCAATTTTATCCACCCACACACACACTACTATCCTATTATTATTATGTTATTATTTTTGTTTTCTCTTGTATGTATTGGTATTATTATCATTAAGTTTAGTTTAATTTTCGTTGATTTTCAATGAAGTATGAATTGTTATATTTTAAAATACGAACAAACGTTTATACTAGTATACTTTTTTTCAAGGATTTACGAAGAACAACGAAATTGAGTTGCTGCTTGAGTTCAAATCTATGAATTCTTACAATCCCAATTTTATCCACCCACACACACATACTATCCTATCTCTTTGTATGTATTAGTATTATCATTAAGTTTAGTTTAATCTTCATTAATTTTCAATGAAGTATGTATTGTTATATTATTTAAAAATACGAACAAACTTTTATATACTAGTATACTTTCTTTTCAAGGATTTACGAAGAACAACGAAATTGAGTTGCTTGCTTCAGTTCAAATCTATGAATTCTTACAATCCCAATTTTATCCACCCACACACACACACATACTATCCTATTATTATTATATTATTATTTTGGTTTTCTCTTTGTATGTATTGGTATTATTATTAAGTTTAGTTTAATCTTCATTGATTTTCAATGAAGTATGAATTGTTAATATTATTTAAAAATACGAACAAACGTTTATATACTAGTATTTTCTTTTCAAGGATTTACGAAGAACAACGAAATTGAGTTGCTTGTTTGAGTTCAAATCTATGAATTCTTACAATCCCAATTTTATCCACCCACACACACATACTATTCTATTATTATTATGTTATTATTTTTGTTTTCTCTTTGTATGTATTGGTATTATTATCATTAAGTTTAGTTTAATCTTCGTTGATTTTCAATGAAGTATGAATTGTTAATATTATTTAAAAATACGAACAAACGTTTATATACTAGTATACTTTTTTTTCAAGGATTTACGAAGAACAACGAAATTGAGTTGCTTGCTTGAGTTCAAATCTATGAGTTCTTACAATCCCAATTTTATCCACCCACACACACACATACTATCATATTATTATTATGTTTTTTTTGTTTTCTCTTTGTATGTATTGGTATTATTATCATTAAGTTTAGTTTAATCTTCATTGATTTTCAATGAAGTATGTATTGTTAATATTATTTAAAAATACGAACAAACGTTTATATACTAGTATACTTTCTTTTCAAGGATTTACGAAGAACAACGAAATTGAGTTGCTTGCTTGAGTTCAAATCTATGAATTCTTACAATCCCAATTTTATCCACCCACACACACACACATACTATCCTATTATTATTATTTTATTATTTTTGTTTTCTCTTTGTATGTATTGGTATTATTATTATTAAGTTTAGTTTAATCTTCGTTGATTTTCAATGAAGTATGAATTGTTAATATTATTTAAAAATACGAACAAACGTTTATATACTAGTATTTTCTTTTCAAGGATTTACGAAGAACAACGAAATTGAGTTGCTTGTTTGAGTTCAAATCTATGAATTCTTACAATCCCAATTTTATCCACCCACACACACATACTATTCTATTATTATTATGTTATTATTTTTGTTTTCTCTTTGTATGTATTGGTATTATTATCATTAAGTTTAGTTTAATTTTCGTTGATTTTCAATGAAGTATGAATTGTTAATATTATTTAAAAATACGAACAAACGTTTATATACTAGTACTTTTTTTTCAAGGATTTACGAAGAACAACGAAATTGAGAAATTCTTCCGTCCTACTAAATCCTTGTACCCAACATGCGCGCGCGACCACCCGTTTTCCCCCTTCGTCTAGTTTCTTCTCCTCTTTTTCTTTTTTTTCTTGTTCTAAAAGCTCACGTGAGACGTGGGTTGGTAGGAAAAGAAGTAAAAAAAAAAAAAAAATAATCGTTTGTCACTCCGGGTAACCATGTAATATCTTAGAACGCACACCACTGGGTGTTTCTTTTTACTTATTCGTTGTAGTCGATTACAAATAGCAGTGTGCTTACTGTACCCTTGTTTAAATAAAAAAAAAAAAAATACAAAGAAGAGAAAGAGAAAGAAAATCAAGAAAAGTAACAAAAAAAAAAGGCAAGCATTTGGAAAATTATAAAAGGAACTTAGGAATATCGGGAAGATCATTTTTTTTTTTATATATATAATTAAATCAATTAAATCGAACGAATATACACATTTTCGTTGTACGCGAGACACGCGTGTGAAATTAATTCGAATGAAAAATTGTAGCGTCGAATAAATTAATGAAATATATAATATAACATATTTCTTTTTTAATAAGAACGAAAAAGATATATTATATGGGGTTGGTTATTATGACAGTGGATTAAATCAACAAGGGGGAACAAAAAAATACAAAACAAAAAGAAGCAAAAAAGAAATGGATAAAAATTTATTTTATTATTTCATTTATAAACCCGTACGTTATTTGACAGATGAAATATATATATATATATATATAAATAAATAATCTTAAACGTAAGAAAAATTAATTCTTTTTAACGTTAAATAATTGCAAAATAATAATAAATTAAATGACACGATCAATTATTATTAATTTTGTAATTTCAATCATTATTAATTATTTGTAAATTTAATGACTATAATTTTTGTAAATTTTATTATTATTATTATTAATATTTTAATTATTATTATTAATTTTGTTATTTTGTTCTTTTTTGATTGGAATTACATTTATTATCGCATAAATTTGGATTTATTATAAATTTAAATTTATTCTTTTTAACGTAAATAATTGCAATATAATAATAAATTAAACGACACGATAAATTATTATTAATTTTGTAATTTTAATTATTATTAATTATTTGTAAATTTAATGACTATAATTTTTGTAAATTTAATTATTATTAATTATTATTAATATTTTAATTATTATTATTAATTTTGTTATTTTTTTTCTTTTTTGATTCGAATTACATTTATTTATCGCATAAATTTGGATTGATTAATATTTTGTCAGGTAAACGGGTATTGAATATCATTCGGTAACGAGTAAACGCATCTTTCATCAGCGCTGATTGGTTAACGAGGTAAAACGATGAAAAAGATCGAAAAAGGAAGGAACACAAATGCGTCTCAAAATCTCGAAAGAATCGGTCTTTTTTCCGAGAGAGAATAGAGCTCTTGTTTTTTTTCTTTTTATTTTTTTTCTTTTTTCTTTTTTTTTTATTTTACCGGGAGATTATCGATAACAACGACGAGAGATAGATCGACCGGTTAAAATGTCGAGAGTTAGGAAGAAACGCGAGATAACGTCGCGAATAAATCTGTAAATCGTTGAGAAAAAGAGAGAGAGAGAGAGAGAGAGAAAGAGAGAGTGTATGTGTGCGACGATACAACAACAAACAAGAACAACGATGACGTTGATAGTGTCAGAGGAAAAACAGGGGAATTCGAGAAAAAAAAAGAGAAAAAAAAAACAAGAAAAACGTTTCCCCGCTATGGAAAATCCTATCGGAAATAAAAGAAAATTTGCATCTCATGTTCTACAATCATTTTACACATTTTTTTTTTTTTATATAAATAAATTCAATTTTTTAAACACAAAATAACAATCGAATCACTATTATTCTATCGTAACGAAATTCGTAACCAAAAAATATTCTAAGTCTCGTTATAAAATTTGTATTAAAAAAAAAAAAAAACAAAAAACAAAATTTATATAACAATTAAATATTATTTATATAATTTATATAATTATAAATATATAATATATTTATATATAATTTATAAATTTATATAATTATTAAAATATATATTTAAATAATATAAAAACCTGTGTGCGTGATAATATAAAAATCTATAAAAAAAAACCTAACAAATTCTAACCAGAATATCAGGTTAACGAATGACGAAGAAATTAATCGAAAAGAGTGGAAAGAGAAGAAGGAAAAGCAAAAAAAAAGAAAAAGTAAAAAAAAAAGCCGAAAATCCTGATAAAATGGAAGGAAGCATTCGCATCCAGTGCGCGTATTCTCGGTTCGTGGATTTAACATGAAAACACAGCATCATAGATGGTACAACACATAGTGCGTGCATATAACACGACGTAGAAGTACACAACAAGGTTTTGAGGGGGTCCATACGAGACCCGTTATCATTTGGAAAATCTCTAAACAGTTCGCGCCAACCCCCTAACCCACCCCCCAGTATACTCACACGGGCCGTCACCACCACTACCAACATCACCACCACCATTACCACGACGAGTAGGACCACCATCACAATCGCCATTCGAGCCCCAATCCGTCAGCGCTATCTTTTCGGTATTCCAAAGCGAGGGTTCGTTCTCGGTATTCTCTCTCTCTCTCTCACTCTCGTTTTTCCTAACTAAATAGAGAAACGTGTCCTTTCCCCCCTCTCCGCCCCCCAACCAATTTCTGATCTTTCTACCAATCCCCCGTTTGCCTGATTTTAAAGAAAATCGTTGAAAATTTAAACCAACCCCGTTGGTCCCCTAACCCCACCCCACCCCACCCGATCTAACATGAGACTAAGTTTGATAAGAAGGAAATAGACAAAGAAAAAGGGATATTATAGAAAGTGTCTGTGGTTAGAGAAGGATGGGAAGACACGTTGTTCAAGGGTCATAGGTCGGAGGATCGAGGGTGAGTCTGAACACCCCCATATGTGTATGTATATATGTGTGGGTACGTGTGTGTGTGTGTGTGTACTAGATATGTTCGTGTTTATGTATCTCTGTGCGTGCGTTCGCATCTGTGTATGTGTATGTGTGTGTGTGTGTGTCCCATGTATATAGTTATTTGTGCGTATAATACGTGTGTAGATGTGGTCGCGTGTGTTACGTATGTGGACGTGAGAACGCGACAGGAAACGGGCTTCCGTTATCGGGACGCTTATCGTGTGCGAGGGGCTTTACGCGGATTGTCCTCCGTAACCAGCATCGTGCCAGTGGTCCTCGCACATTCAAACCCCCCTTCCCACCACCCTCCGAATCCGCAGAACCTACTCTTACCCTCTCCGATTGAACGCAACAACACCCCGTTACCACCACCTCAATTTCCCCCTTTCATTCCCCATCCCCCTCCAACCTCACCCCCATCGTTCTCCCACTCTCTCTCTCTCTATCTCTCTCTTTCTTTCTTTCTTTGTCCGTATTTCTCTTTCTCTGATAAATAGTTGAGGTGACTTCGTGATTAGGTCAATTCTTTTACTACCACGAATTAGATTCGTCATGGAAAAAACGATTTTTAATTGAATTATTCGAACGATTCTCTTATTTTGTTTCTCTCTCTTTCTGTTTTAGATTCCTCGATTTTTTATTATTCATCGTATGTCAAACAAATTGTATTTATTTATGAAAAAGAAAAGAAAAGATAATGAAAAATTTTTGTCGTTATTGTTGTTGTTGTTGTTGTAGAAAATAACAAACTTAATATAAAACTTTCGTCGATTATTCGAAACAAATCGTTTAACTTCGCGACCCCCTTATTTATTTTTACTTATATTTACATTAACATATTTATGAAATAAATCAAAAGCAGCGCGGGAGTAAGAAGAGAAAATGTGTCTGGGTGGCGCGTGTGGAGGGGCAGTGATGATGATGATTGGATGTTCGAGAGAGTGGTGGCGTGTGTGGAGCTGGGGAGGGGGCAGTGATGATTATGATTGGATGTTCGAGAGAAAACGATTGAACGTATTTATTTACACTCGTTCGAAATTTTCCCGCCAATCGATAATATTCGAAAAAACGCGAAGACGCGTGTTTATTGCTCGAAAACGTTAATGCACATGACGCTTTTATACGTGACTTTATTATCCATTATTCCAATCGGAAAACACGTGATACGGGCAGATGTTTCCACCGACGTTCTTTCTCATTACAAACTCTCTCTCTCTCTCTCTCTCACTCTCTCACACTCTCTTTCTCTCTTCTCGTGGATAATTGATAGCAATACGTATATAAATATTTCCACTTGATGCTTACAAATTTGCAACATCGCATTCGTATCCTGGGTCTCTGACCACGTTTTGAATTTCTTTTTTGTACGTGTCTGTACAGTTTCTTCCTTTATTTATTATTTTTGTTCTTCATTTTTTTTTATTTCTCTTCTTCTTTTTTCGTCGTCGTTGTTGTTGTTTATATTCGTTTGCATTATTGTCCTTTATTTGATTTCGTATTTTATATTCATTTTCTTCAGTTTTATATCTTCCCTTTTGGTTTTATTTCGCCAATGAAAAATCACCGGACAGTAGAGAGCGAAGGGGGAGATAGGGGGGTTGGTGGGGGGTGGTTAGAAGGAATTCGTAGCCGCTGGGTCAATAAAAAGTTTTGTTGACTTAATAAATATTAGCAACGCGTAGTCGAACTTTCCTAGAGCGAATTGGTTGTAGATCTGTCCAAACGTATACATATATATATATACACACATATATATATGTATATAAATATATAACGCGTCATCCGACTACATTTTTTATTTGCACGATTCCGAAAAATATAGAGGGAAGACTAAAACTCCGTTAACAACGTCCACCGATCTTTCTACACGCGATTTTTTTTGTTTACCCCCCCCCCACCCTTTATACGTACACGTTATGTATGATATGTATACACACAACATATACGTATATGTGTATTCTGTACGAGTGGTATCCGTTCTCCTTTAATTATTATTATTATTTGACTTGTTATTTTTATTTATTTATTTATTTATTATTATTATTATTATTATTATTATTATTATTTGACTTGTGTTATTTTTATTTATTTATTTATTTATTTATTATTATTATTGTTTTTAATTTTTTTTCATTGACATAAAAAAATGAAAAAAAGATTATAGGAGTTGTGAATTTGTCAACCCTTTTCGTAGAAACGTTCTATCACGATAAACGTAAATTAGAACGTTTTCCATGCGCTCGTGCGTATTCTCATTCTCTCACTCTCTCTCTCTCTCTCACGTTAACGTATAAGGTTACACGAGAGTTGTCCAGCGAATAGGGCACACGAATGCCTTGATTACAGTGCGTTTACAGCCACCACAGTGTCTACCCTTGTATGTCAACAGTCTGTTCCCTTGAGGACTCTACCGAAGTGTTGCATGACGTAGAAAGAGAAAGGAATATAGTGATAGAGATAATTTAAACGATGCCACGTTTTATATATCTTTATATGTGTTATTCATACACACACACACATACGTAGTTATTATATTTCGATGGGTTAACATATTGTTTAAACCAATTGATAAATAATTTGTTATTCTTATTTATTATGATTCTTATTATTATATTAATTATTATAAAGATTATTAAAATTATTATTATAAAGATATTATGATCTTTATTATTATGATTTTAATCATTCAAATAAAATAAAATAAAATAAGAAAATCTGAAAGTATTTGTTTTTTTTTATTCTCTTTCTTTTCTTTCTTTTTTTTTGTTTTTAGTAACATTTCGTCAATAAAAAATTTAAGTGACGTTACAGATTGTACTTGTATAATTTATTATACAATAATTTATTAATGAATTCTTATCTTTCATATATAAAATAAAATACGAAAGATAATATAGATTATTATTATTTTTTTTGTTAATAATTTATAACGAGAAATATTTTTCAATGGACGGATAGATTATATTTGGAATATTGACCGATGATGATGCGTAGAGTTAAATTTAAAGATACTAAAGTTAACCGACAATATTTTTATTCGGAGAGTATATTCGCGTTATTTAGAATTTTGAAAAATGACAATATTGATGAAATTAATCTTGTAAATCTAGAATTTTTGCATATAAATTGGATAAAAATAATTGACACGTACTTCAATCTTTATAAATTATAGTGAATAACTTTAATATTCGGACACCTGATGATTTTAAATTCGTCCTACTATAATTTTGTCTATAACGAAAAAATTATATACTTTGAAATGTATACGTTAGATGCATAAAATGTTCACATTATTAATTTATAAATAAAAAGAAATAATTTCCTCGTTATTCAATTGACTACAAATTTTATTATCATATCAAGATATATGTTATTTTTTTTCTAAACAATCATTTGACAATCACTCACGGTATTAATAAAAGTATACAAGAAGGTTAGGTTAAAATAAGGTTAGGTTTAAAATATTAACAAAAATAAAATAAAAATCATTGTAATCAACAATAGTAATCAGTCTCGTATTGATTACTTTACCAGTACGATCAAAAATTAATCATTTTCGTTAACCCGACAAACTGGT
Source organism: Polistes fuscatus (assembly GCF_010416935.1). NCBI lineage: Eukaryota > Metazoa > Arthropoda > Insecta > Hymenoptera > Vespidae > Polistes > Polistes fuscatus. The sequence continues at coordinate 19,548,628 of NW_025112997.1, read as the reverse complement.
GAATAGTTTGAACATTTTTACACACGCGTGTTCCAGTTCTTTTCTCGTAGACACAAAAAAGAAGAAAAAAAAAAGAATAAAAATGAAAAGAAAAAGACGAGAAGAGGAAGGAAACGACGATCCTGTAAGAAAGATAATCTCAGGAAAAGGAGAAGGATCTTCGAGGATGATAGCTAGGTGGAAAAGGTATTATTTTTCATAAACGCGGCGTAAACGACCGTTAGGTGTGATTGCATGGATACAGGGACGATGGAACGAAAAAAACGTTAGAACGGAGGAACGTAAGAACGTAGGAACGCATGTTGGTGTCTTTTTTTCTAAGCGAGACAAAATATCTTTTATATTTAGGGTGAATTTTCGTCTACGTGTGTCATTTTTACGCTAGTAACATCTACCGAATTTTATCGTTATCTTAGAAAGTATTATCAAATTTTCCTATCTTCTCGAACAACTTCATTTTTCTACTTCTTCTTCTATATAAATAATATATATATAAAGAAAAAAATAATATATAAATAATATATAAATTAATATATTATAAATATATATTATTATTTAATTATTTATTAATTATATAAAATAATTTATTATATAATTATTATTATATTATATTTTATTTATTTATTATATTTCATTTATATATTACATTTTATTATATAATTATTATTATATTAATATTCTATATTTATATAATAATTATATAAAATAATATATTAATAATATATAAATAAAAATATATATATATAAAGAAATATATAGCGTCGAGAAAGTTCAACAAGATGTGAAAAGTCAATTAATTGAATAACCTTTAAATTTAGAAATTTATCAAAATTTTATATATATTTATTTCCATTACATCAGATCCGATAACAAGTTTCTTTGAAAAATCATATAATTTTAATATTATTTATATGTATAACATAATATTTTATCCATTTATGCTATAAATACTATTACGACAAATAGTAAAAAAAAAATGTTAACAACCTATTCACGTGTTTAAACAAAAAAAATATCAACACAAATGAAATACATTAAAAATTACAAAAAAAAAAGTTCTATACAATAAATAATATTGTCCGTCCCAGAAAAATCGATTAAAAATACGAAAGAGTTAAACTAAGAAAAAAAAAACGAATAAAATAATTACTAAAAACATCTAAAAAAAAAAAAAAAAGATAAAATTCGTTTACTTTCAGTTAGTCCGTTTTTTATCAGTAGAAGAGGGTGAACGAGATCATTACAACTAACACCCAGCCTATCTCTTTCCTTTATCCTACTATCCCCCACCCCCAGCCCCCCAAACTCTTAAAGACAAGCACGAGAAGGAAAAAGAGACTAAAGATGGAAGGAACGTCTTGGCTGTTGGGCACGGCACCTTTTTTGGCCGATTTTCGTCGCCCTGTTTCTTCTCGCCTCTACGGGCGACAGTAATTTTACTTAATTAAATTCCGTTCTTTCTGCCTTTGGTGCCACCCCCACCATCCCCACCCCCACTACCCGACCCTCTAAACTATCTTCCTCTTTCTCTCTTGTCCTTTTTTCCCTTTTTCTTTTTCTTTTTCATTTTCTTTTTCTCTTTCTTTCCGCCTTCGTCGCACGATTTAGCTGGTATCACCTCAAACCCCCCCCTTCTTCCTTCCCCCCATACCCTCAACTTCAGCCCGTTCCTTCTCGCCATCGCCAGCACCGCCACCGACCCCCCCTCCCACCCCCATACCTCAACTTCACCCCCGTTCCTTTTCGCCATCGCCAGCACCGCCACCGACCTCCCCCCCCTCCCCCCACCACTGTGACCTCGCACCCTCGTATCGTTTACCGTCGCTGATTTTTCTCGACGTTTTCCTCATCCTACAAACGGCATCAAACGATCTTCTTTCGCACACACACTTTTCCGATCCCACTAAAAGAAAGTTTTCACCCTACAGAAAAAGATAGAAAGAGAAAGAGAGAGAGAGAGAGAGAGAGAGAGAGAGAGAGAGATTTGATTTTTAATCTAAACGATTTAACTCGTGGCACCGTAAGAAGTTCGTTGTCCGTTTAACGAGCATAACGAGTCATAGTTGTGTCTGTGAGATACGATTTTTTTTTTTTTTATATACCAGAAATTGGATACTTATTTCTTTTTTTTTTTGGTTCTTTTTTTATTTTTGTCTACTACAAAATTATTAACTTATTTTTAATATATAATTATTTTATTTAATAATTATTAACAAAATTATTAAAAATATTATTATTATTATTAATTAATATTAATAAATATTTTCTCGATGGAATACGCGAATTATGGTATTTACGATATTTTTTCGTAAGGGGGGGCAGGGGCAGGTTGGGGAAATTTTTTTCTTTTTTTCGAGTAATATATTTAAATATTGTTTATTAACACGCGATTATTAATGTGTAATACGTAATTTTGTTAAATATAAAACATCGAGATAGTTTCTAACGCGTTGGACGTATTTTTTTCTTTTTTTCTTTTTGGTTTAAATTTTCGAACGCTCATGATCGAAGTCCAGTGGCGTTAAAAAATGTGTGCTTATTTTTTTTTTTTTTTTTTTTTTCCCATACCTACCCGAGTATAATATTTTTATCTGGATTTATTTTTTTTTTTTTTTTTTTCATAATATTAATTATTTAGTTTGCAAAATATTTGTACGATATTTATTTATCGACGTATCGATGCTCGAATTTAACCAGAGATTGAACCCTGGCCACGACACCATCGATCTCGCATAAATCGATAATATATTTAAATAATATTTTCATGAGCTATTCATGATATTCACGTGTTATATAACCATATATAGAAAAAAACCTCGCTAAAAAAGAAAATAAAAATGTAATAATAAAAAATATGGTAATATCGATGGGTACCTACTCAACACGCGCACACACGATACACACGCGCGCACACGCACACAGATACACGCGATAACAACGGATATGAACGAAAAAAGAATTTATTTTTTTTTCTTTTTTTTAATAAAAAAACCGCGTTAACAGTTAATCATTTTCATACTTAAAACATTACGCGAAATTAAACGGACGCGTACAAAATATCGATCGATTTGAATTCGAATTCGAATTTCGTTATTACGATAGGGACCATATATTTGCGATGAGGAAGTCAAATTAAAATATACGACATCGTCAAATGGTTAATAATTATTTAATTAACAAAATAATATTTAAAAAACCTAATTTTAAGACAATAAAATAATTTACTTTTTGATTTAATTGATTAATATGATTATTAATTGATTAATTAATGATTTAATTTATTTTAATATTATTTTGATTCGTTATCAAAATAATATTTAAAAATAATAAAAAGTAATGAACGAGATTAAATTTAAATGAAAACCGAAATATATATATATATATTATTTATTTATATATTTATAAAGAGAAGAAAGGAAAGAAAAAAAAATTAAGAAATAGTCTTAGAAAATTTATGTAATGATATTATTACTATTTAATACTACCGATCAATAAACACTACCAATATTTAAATATTGTTAATAAAATATCAATAATGTCTTCATTATTAACCACAGAGGTGAATAAAAGAAAAGTTAAAAAAGGGATGATAGAAATTTAAAAAAAAATTCTTCAATTCCGTGTTAAGAAAATTTAAAGGGACGATGATATTACTGCAGAAAAAAAGCGAAAAAAAGAAAAAAAGAAAGAGAACAAAGTCATAACGAGAAAAGAATGTGTCTATCGTGGGTTTACGTAGCGTTACGACGAAATAACATTTTCCATGGTCGTTCGTTAAGTACCGTAAGAATTAAGGGCGGCTACCTTCCTTTCCAAGAGGAAAGGAAAAGTGGAAAGAAGGGAGGAAGAAGAAGAAGAAGAAGAAGAAGCACCTTTACTTGAAGATGTTACGAGCAACTACTATAAAAGGGCTGGAGGCTTCTTATTACCACTTCATCTGCAATTAACATTTATGGACGCGAGACTGTACTCCTCAGCTACCCTGTGGAAAAACTAATTAAATATTCCATGGCACGCCAACACCGAGGGGTAGCTACGAGACGACGAGGACAATTCTTTGGCCGATTTCAACCCTTAAGAGCGGTCGAAAAGAAAGAGAGATAAGGATTCTCCTCTAGTTAGATTAAAAATAATCTTTTTTTCTTTTCTTTTCTTTTCTTTTCTTTTCTTTCATTGAATTAGCGTCAGTTTTTTCGATGTTG
>NW_025112997.1:19523085-19544416 GCF_010416935.1 Polistes fuscatus | reverse complement strand
TTTTTTTTTTTTTTTTTTTTTTCATAATATTAATTATTTAGTTTGCAAAATATTTGTACGATATTTATTTATCGACGTATCGATGCTCGAATTTAACCAGAGATTGAACCCTGGCCACGACACCATCGATCTCGCATAAATCGATAATATATTTAAATAATATTTTCATGAGCTATTCATGATATTCACGTGTTATATAACCATATATAGAAAAAAACCTCGCTAAAAAAGAAAATAAAAATGTAATAATAAAAAATATGGTAATATCGATGGGTACCTACTCAACACGCGCACACACACACACGCGCGCACACGCACACAGATACACGCGATAACAACGGATATGAACGAAAAAAGAATTTCTTTTTTTTTCTTTTTTTTTAATAAAAAACCGCGTTAACAGTTAATCATTTTCATACTTAAAACATTACGCGAAATTAAACGGACGCGTACAAAATATCGATCGATTTGAATTTGAATTCGAATTTCGTTATTACGATAGGGGTCATATATTTGCGATGAGGAAGTCAAATTAAAATATACGACATCGTCAAATGGTTAATAATTATTTAATTAAAAAAATAATATTTAAAAAACCTCATTGTAAGACAATAAAATGATATACCGTTCATTCGTTATCAAAATAATATTTAAAAATAATAAAAAGTAATGAACAAGATTAAATTTAAATGAAAACCGAAATATATTTATTTAGAGATTTATTTATAAATATAAAAATATATATTTATATATATATAAACTATATATTTTAATAAATTATATGTTATATATATTTTATTATATTATTATATAATTATTTATGATAATATTAATGATTATATATATATTATTTATTTATATATTTATAATGATAAGAAGAGAAAGAAAAAAAAATTAAGAAATAGTCTTAGAAAATTTATGTAATGATATTATTACTATTTAATACTACCGATCAATAAACACTACCAATATTTAAATATTGTTAATAAAATATCAATAATGTCTTCATTATTAACCACAGAGGTGAATAAAAGAAAAGTTAAAAAAGGGATGATAGAAATTTAAAAAAAAATTCTTCAATTCCGTGTTAAGAAAATTTAAAGGGACGATGATATTACTGCAGAAAAAAAGCGAAAAAAAGAAAAAAAGAAAGAGAACAAAGTCATAACGAGAAAAGAATGTGTCTATCGTGGGTTTACGTAGCGTTACGACGAAATAACATTTTCCATGGTCGTTCGTTAAGTACCGTAAGAATTAAGGGCGGCTACCTTCCTTTCCAAGAGGAAAGGAAAAGTGGAAAGAAGGGAGGAAGAAGAAGAAGAAGAAGAAGAAGCACCTTTACTTGAAGATGTTACGAGCAACTACTATAAAAAGGGCTGGAGGCTTCTTATTACCACTTCATCTGCAATTAACATTTATGGACGCGAGACTGTACTCCTCAGCTACCCGGTGGAAAAACTAATTAAATCTTCCATGGCACGCCAACACCGAGGGGTAGCTACGAGACGACGAGGACAAGTCTTTGGCCGATTTCAACCCTTAAGAGCGGTCGAAAAGAAAGAGAGATAAGGATTCTCCTCTAGTTAGATTAAAAATAATCTTTTTTTCTTTTCTTTTCTTTTCTTTTCTTTTCTTTCATTGAATTAGCGTCAGTTTTTTCGATGTTGGTGCGAGGTTGGTTTCGTTCGAATAATTCATTTGTTTTTTTCTTTCTATACTTTTATTTATTTATTTTTTCTGCACATGTGAAAATAGAATTTATTTGTTCAGGAATATTCGTGAAATTTGGATTTTAACCATTCAATCGATTATAAGACAAAAGAATCTTTTTTTCTTTTCTTTTCTTTTTGAAGTTATACTTCTTTTGGCGAGTTTGGGAAAATGTAATGGGAGTGATTTTTTTCCGAGCGTCTGTAAAAACGACACCATGAAGTTTGTCGGTATTTATGACGCGCGGCAAAACGATTTCAGTTTACGGCATGAAGTTGTCTTCTTTTCTTCTTCCCATTTTTTCTCAGCGGGTCACCCATCCAAGTACCAATCGTACTCAGCGCTGCTTGACTTAAATGATCGAGCGGGAAACAATGCTACCACAGCGCCATGACCGTTGACGCATAAATAATTCGATATATCTCTTTTATATTTAGTGTGGACTGATATCTATATTTTGATACTTTTGTTTTTTTTGTTTTGTATTCTTTCTTATATATGTAAATATCGATCGATTGAAAATATGTTCCTTTCTTTTTTTTTTAAATTATTTTTGAGGTTATTGAGGTTAGTTTGTTTTGGTACGCCAAAGAAGTATAACTTCTTACGTGCGTACATAAGTACACACACCAGTTTTTTTTTTTTCTTTTCTTTTCTTTCATTGAATTAGCGTCAGTTTTTTCGATGTTGATTTCTTTCTATACTTTTATTTATTTATTTTTTCTGCACATGTGAAAATACAATTTATTTGTTCGTAGGAATATTCGTGAAATTTGGATTTTTATCATTCAATCGATTATCAGACAAAAGAATTATTTCTTTTCACCTTACAAAAGATAATTTCAATCGATTGAAACTTTAGGAAGAATCTTTCTTCAAATCCATATTTTTTCATAATTTAATCGATTATTTTTTTTATTTTCCGATGATAACAAGAATTATTATTATTATTATTATTATTAAAACTTTAACAAATATAAATTGATACAAATTGAAAACCGTTTGACGAAAGGAATAAATTAACAAATGTATAAATTTTGTTATCGTATTATTTATTGTAATCATGTTTTTTTTTTGGCTTCCCCTCTTTTTATTTAATCTATTTTCTTTTTTTTTTTTTAATTTAAATCTACGTAACGCGACAAACGGGTAAATCGATTAATTTAATTTGCATTTTGTTTTTTATTCGACGTAATTTAACAATGACCATCGATGACACGGGGGGAGGGGGGAGCGGGGGATGAGAACCAACCAGACTGTAAGTCGAATTTTTTTTTTTTTCCTATTATTAAATTAATACAAAAATACGTTTGCATATTATACATTGTTATTATCTTTCTTTCAACGTTATTTTCGATATAATAAAATATCCGACAATGGATTTAATACGACGGATATACGCAATTGAAAGTAACGTCAATCGAAATGTAATAATAAAACAGACTTGAAAATAATAAAAAATAAAATATAAAACCCCTTAGACACGTAAGTTGGTTAATATCCGTGAACAACGATCGTAATCATGTTTTTTTTTTAAGAAAAGATACCGTTGACAAAAATCATTATCGTCAAACGATTGGAGATAATGTCCCCTTTTTTTTATTTTTTATATTTTTAAACAGAACGACGATAAAAATAAGGTGAATTGCGTACCTTTAATTTTACTGACCGAACCGAAAGTGAAAGGATCAAACGATCGGCCAATTAAAGCGCACTCCTGCGAGTTATCCTTCGTAAACGAAAATAAAAAAACAAAATAAAAAAGAAAGAAAAATAGAAAAAACAAGAAGAGATGGGAAGATGGGTGGTGTTAGGGGGTACGGAGGAGAGGGGGTAGGAAGTTCCCCTTTTTTATTTTGTATTTTTTTGTTGTTCCCAAAGGATCTTATTCTTCTCTCACGAGCACCGGTCAAAGGAATATATAAATTTTAACTGCTAGCAAGCTGTGGCTCTCTTTAATGTCTCTGCCGAACAGTTTTGGTTTGAAAGTTAGTGCCTTTCCTAGTAGTACAGCAACGAGGAATCTTTCGTGAAGCTCGTAATCGTGTAATCGTTGTTTCGAGAGTGAGAAATCTTATTCTACGCGATGTTAGCGGCTTGTAATCAACAAATTCTCTCATTGTTATTGTTGTCGTTGTTGTTGTTGTTGTTATTTTGCAACGCAAGAAACGTAAATTTTCAAACGTGCTACGAGATAATCAAAAAAATCTAGGAGAGTTTCTTTTTATTCTTTTTTTACAAGATCACTCGTACGAAGTGATTTGAAAAATGATATTTAATTGCGATATTTGTTAACGCGTGTAAACGAAGAAATTTGCGGTTTATTTTTTGATGTTGGAAAAAAAAATAAAATAGACAAGAAGATTTAATATATAGATATTTTCTTTTTATTTTTCTAAATTTTCAAATTAAAAAAGAATTTTGTTAATCTCAGTTAATATTATAAATAATATATATTATAATAATAAGCAATATAATAATAATAATATAAATAATGATTTTTATATTTGATATAGTTAGTATAACTGTCTTTCTAGTTCTATGTTAATTGAAATTGATTAATAAACTACTAGGATAAAAAAAATATTAACGATATTTTTGTGGATTACAAAATAAACGACGATAAATAAAATTAATGTTTACGAACTCGAAAAAGATTGGAATTTTTGTTAATCTCAGTTAATATTATAAATAATATATATTATAATAATATAAGCAATATAATAATAATAATAATATAAATAATAAGCAAAACGTAACGTTAAATAAAAGTAATAATAAATAAAAAAAATAATAAATAAAGTAATTTCGAATAGTAAAAGTAATTTCGAGTTAAAAGAATATTTTCCAATATATTTCTAATAACCCTATAATATATTCTATATAATAATAATATATTATAATATATTCTAAATAATAATATATTCTATAATAATAATAATATATTCTAAAACCCTAAAAATTGATCTGACGGTGATCGAGATAAAACAGATCAACGACGATACTTCACACACACCTGTATATTAAAAAAGAAAATTTACAAAAAATCTGCTGATACGACTGATTTTAAATTCCTCCCCCCCCTTCTATTTTCTTTTTTCTAATATATTCTCTGAATAATTCAAGCAAATCCTCTCGAATGAACAAACATCATCGTTCTCGCATGCATTATAATATAACACGCATGTTCTTCCTAAGTCAAGAATTCCACAAACGTGTATCGAAGCGACACAAGTCTCACACGCACACACAAACACAAACACACATACTTTTTCTCTTTAGTTTAGTGGTAAACGAATACATTTGAAGAAAGATCATCTTTAAAACGCAACACGTTCGTTCGATCGTTTCAAAATAAAATGAGAGAAGATAAGACGATGGGTTAAAGGGGCAGAAAGTGGAAGGGGTAGGAGGAGGAGGGGGGTTGGAATAAGCAGACAAGAATTCTCATCTAATCGACCGGTTAATATAATATTTTTCTGGTACTTTTAATACTCGGTAAATCGTAAAACTTATATCAAAGAGAGAAAAAGATAAGAGGTTAATCATCTTTCAAGTTTGTTTATTTAGTAATAGTAGTAGTAGTAGTAAGAATATCGTGAGATAAAAGACGAGAGTTGTAAAATCAGGATTCCTTACGATTTACTGGTATTGAATATTTATTAAGAAACGAATGACAATCTTAAATCCTGGTATCAAGAAGCTGAACTAATTAAATCGTTAATTAAAAGCTGCAGGATGCGACGAGGAAAGGAAGGAAAGAGAAAAAGAGAGAGAAAGAGAGAGAGAAAGAGAGAGAGAGAGAAAGAGATGGAAACATAGAACGGTTGCTTCTGGGTATTAACCATTTCTCCGTGGAGAAGGAAATAAGACGGCAAGGCCTGTTAATTTATCGTAATCGTTCGGTGTGACTAAGTAAGTGAGCAGAGGCCTCGCAATATTCTTTATTAAAATATCCACCTCTCCTGCTTTTTCTTCCCCCTCTCTCTCTCTCTTTCTCTCTCTCTTTCTTTTTATTTTTTTTATTTTTGCAACCTTCCTCCGTCACTTTGATTCTCCACCGGTAGACCTCCGACTGATGGTATTCTGCTTTAAAGTGTAGAAAAAAAAAAAGAAATGGAATATCAAAGAAAGTAAAAAAAATTAGAAACAACACTTTGTAAAATATCGAGAGAGAAAAATAATGATTTATCAAATTTTATATTGTATTATTATTATTATTATCATTATTATTATTATTATTATTATTATTATTATTATTATTATTATAGTATTCTACTTTAGAGTGTAGAAAAAAAAAGAAACAACACTTTGTAAAATATCGAGAGAGAAAAATAATGATTTATCAAATTTTATGTATTGTATTATTATTATTATTATTATTTACTATTATTATAGTATTCTACTTTAGAATGTAGAAAAAAAAGAAACAACACTGTAAAATATCGAGAAAGAAATGAAAATTTATCAAATTTTATGTATTGTATTATTATTATTATTTATTATAATAGTATTCTACTTTAGAGTGTAGAAAAAAAAATGGAATATCAAAGAAAGTAAAAAAAAAAGAAACAACACTTAGTAAAATATCGAGAGAGAAAAATAATGATTTATCAAGTTTTATATATTGTATTGTTATTATTATTATTATTATTATTATTGATTATTTATTATATGCGTTATCTTATACATACAAAAATAGTTAGATAATTTATGCCATTTTTCCATAAAATCCACAAATAACCGAGTGATCTACGTAAAATTCCAAAATCCTCTAATGGGGAATCGTGGCAACTAATGTTCATAGATTTACACAAACAATTCAATCTATTTATATTAATTATCGTTTAACTTTCTTACTTTATTTGTCTATGAATAAATTTTATCAATTATTTTTTAAATTAACCAAAAACCGTAGACAGCTAATAAGACAACTATATTATTTATAATAATTATCTCGCAAACAATTGAAAAATTTATTATTATATTTATTTAATTATATATAATTTAATTTTCGTGTTTATTCTTTTGCTTATTTTTTGTTTTTTCATGATAAAAACTACGACAACGAATAAGCCCATTCTTCGTGCTACTCTCACCCCAAACCCTCTCTCCCTCCCCCATCCCAAGCCCCTTAGTTTCATTCTCTTACTTTCGTTCATTTTATCTCGCTGGATGTGTCAAAAATGATACTAACTATCAAGGACAGGGGAGTTAAAAGGTTTTTCGGTAGAATAAGCGACACATCCGAGTGACACACGATCGATACTAGCTCGTCCAAGCCAATCGAGCCATTCTAATCGCATCAGAAAGTGATATCTCGACTCGTTTAATCGAAGCAAGGAAAAAAAGAGGAATGGGTAGGAGGGGAGGGGGAAAAGGGCAGGAGGAAGGAACGATGACGATGAAAGTTTTTCCCCGAAAAATCACGACTTTTCCTTCTTTCCAAAACTGTGTTCTCATATGTGTACACATACATGATACATACGTGTATAACATGTATATATTCGTATGCACGTGTTTGTGTGTGTGTGAAAATATTTTCGACCCTTCGTCACTGAACTCCTTAAACGTTTTATTAATTTCTCGTTTTTTTGTGTGAATCATCATACGTTTACATCAATCACTTTCATTCAAATAATATTTATATAATAATATTTATTTATTATTTATTTTAATATTTATATATATAATAAATTTATTTATATGATAATAATATTTATTATTATTATATAAAAATTTATATAATAATTTATATAATAATTCTTAATAATAAAATAATAATAATAATAATAGTATAGAAAATTCTTGCCAAATTTACAATCCTGCACGAATAACCCTTTTAATACGAACTCGCTACGACTTAATCAATTTATTTCTAACAAATATAAAATATATAAAAATAAAAGAAAAAAAAAAGTAAATTCGACTTTTTCATTGTTTATTAGAAAAATGACGAGTGCGATAAGGGAGAGGGAGGAAAAGGGCGATTGAATCGAAGAGGCAACAGGTATTCGATAAAAGAAAATAAAAACAAGAAGAAAAAAACAAGACAAGAATAACAATATCTGATATATGAGGACGCAAAAAAAAACCGTGCCACCGAAAACAAAAAAGAAAGAAAAAGGGTGGTAAAGGGAATATTGCAGAAAGGTGCAAAGGAGGAGGAGGAGGAGGAGGAGGAGGTGGAGGGGAAGGAGGACAAGGGGTAAATAACTTTGACGATTATTTCTTTCCGGAAATTCGACGTAGCAACGAATATCGTCGAACTTCAAAGAGAGAATGAAAAAGAAGCAAAGAGAGAGAGAAAGAGAAAAACAGAAAGAGAGAGAGAAAGAGAGAGAGAGAGGAAAGGCAGTCAGCGAGAAAATTGAATACCCCGTCGAACGAGAGAGGAAGCAAATTCACTAAAGGATTTAGTAGTAGGCGTGTTTGGCAAAGGAAGTGGCTCGAAAGCCGATGTCCTTCAGCACGTGGAAGTGAACACTCGATTAAAACTGACAGTAACCGGCTGACTACTACTACTACTACAACTACCAGATTTCCACTTTGTTCCAATATTTTCGGTATCTCGTTAAAAAGCTTGTTACATCGTTGTAAATAATAATTTCAAACAAATTAGGTCAATACAGAGATAAACGAAACGTGGGGATGAGGGTGGGGGATTGGAGGGGCATCAGAGAAGGATCGAAGATGAGATCGAAAAGATTCGAACACGGTTGGGATGGAATAGGTGGTTGTTTCGGGGGTGGTTATGGGTGGAAGGGTAAAACATATATCGAAGGGTACGTACACAAAAACACGTTGTTATGCGAACCAGTGGAGAGAAGCAACGTGGTATATAACTCGAGCCAAGCTTTTCATCCAGGTCATATGTATACTACCCCACCTATCGATATATATATACCTGATAACGAGAGTTGCAAAAAAAAAAAAGAAAGTAAGCGAGTGAGTGAGTGAGAGAGACTGAGTGGAGGGAATGAGGAAAAAAAGGTATAAAAAAAAAGGAAAAAAAAAATGAAAGAATAACACTCACACGAAAGTATCAGTGCACAGGACGATGCACCCAACCCCCGAAATGGATATTGAAACGTACCTATATTTGGTGAGAGAATGGTAAAGTATACCGGATATTGAAATATGTTTTCCACGAGCGCGTGTTTTTCGATCGATGAGATTTGTAGTCGGAACGGGCCAAACAAATCACTGACTACCGACCCTGAGTGGCTACTATTGCTACTATTACTATTACTACTACTACTACTATTACTACTACTGGATACTACTACTATTATTACTACGTCATTCGAAACTATTCTATGGCGAAAGAGAATATTGAAAATTTTGTGAAGATGCTGGTGGAAGTACTGCGTGGTGGATCTGATTTACGTTTTTGTTTCAATTGATGAAATGTATTTTTGGGGAGGATGTATTTTAGATGTGAAATATTAAATACGTGATTATCTTTTCTTTTCCTTTTTTCTTTTTTTTTTTTTTTCATTGATTCGAAACAAATCTAATAAAAATAATGGTGTTCGTCGATTAAGTAAATGTATTATGTTTAATAAATTCATTCGGATTTATATTATATGTATCTTAATTGTTTGATATTATTTTTTATATAAATATATATTTGTAAATAAATAATATAAAAAATATATTATTTTATAATTAATAATATATTATATTTTATAATAATATAAAAATATATAAATATTCCTATTTATACATCGACACGAATGTTTCCGGGTAACCCAATGAAATGATTTTAACTTTAATTCATACACATTTATATAAATACACTTTTCTAATATAATATACGCATAACTATATTATATATCATCTTAATTCGTTATATATTAATTTTTCGACAAATTTTCTAAACAAATGATAAAAATCTAATATGAATAAAATCATGAAAAATTTGTATAATTAATCATAAAAACTCGTATTCATTAACATACATATGTTCCTATAATTATGAAAGTGTTCCTAAATCATATATAAATATTTAAAAAGAATAACATTTGAACATTAAATAAATACTATATAATATTGAAATAACAAACATTATCTAACTATTCATTATTAACAATATATCGTTCAAATTACATTGAATTAATTCACTTTCAAATAATATGATATAAAATAACTAATAAAATCATTTTTCCTTTAATTTTAATCTTAAACCAATTTCATAATTATGATCACACATATATACTTAACAAAATAAAACATATCTAAATAAACATAATATGTTAATCCGTTAATCATACAAGGAACAAATTACTCGCGGATCCGTCTAGGATCAGGTGCAAGTGTTCAAGCAAGCAAGCAAGCAAGTAGACAGAGTCACCTGACGAAATCCCTAACGTTAGTGTTAGATGATAGTAGTGGTTCAGGGGTAGGGGGGGGGGTTGTCCTTGGGAGATTTGTGGACACGAAGATGAGTATAGCTCGTAGGCTTAGTCCGTGCAAACGCGCAAGTCGATCTGGTAGCTGGATTTGCGGGATCGATGGACCGGAAGCATGCAATGAGAGAACGGGGGGGTGGGGGGGAACAGGAATCGGCAGGAATAGAGCAAGTGTGAGAATGAATAAGAGAGAGAGAGAGATAGATGGATCGATATCTCGCGTATAGTCCTCTAAACTAGTAGCTGCCTATCCTACACACAATACACCTATCCACCCACGTGTACACACGCGTACATAAATATACACCCCCGACATGTGTGTATAGGTGCCAACACGTGGCACCGAGGTGGTTCCTCCTATAAGCTGAAGATCAATGCATCGAAATTAACAGTTGCTTCCGATTTAGTAAGATGCACGATTTGAAACGGGAATCCTCGGTTCAACGACAAATGGACAACAACTTACATATCCCCCTATCTTTGTTTGTTGTTATAATCCAACATTTCGTATAATTGTTGGCTTATTAATTAATAAATTAACTTAAGATATGTGTTATACGCGGGTTAGTAATCAGTGATCACGATTTTTGTAGTCTTTGTATATATTGTTTAATTATACGAAGCTTGTTTAATTATACAACCTTTGTTTGTTGTTATAACCCAACATTTCGTATAATTGGTGACTTGTTAATTAATAAATTAACTTAAGATATGTGTTATACGCGGGTTAGTAATCAGTGATCACGATTTTGTAGTCTTTGTATATATTGTTTAATTATACGAAGCTTGTTTAATTATACAACCTTTGTTTGTTGTTATAACCCAACATTTCGTATAATTGTTGGCTTATTAATTAATAAATTAACTTAAGATATGTGTTATACGCGGGTTAGTAATCAGTGATCACGATTTTTGTAGTCTTTGTATATATTGTTTAATTATACGAAGCTTGACATTTTTTTATTTCGAATGTAATGGTTTGTTTTTATTTTTTTAATCAAGCATAAATTTGTAAAAATGTGCGTAATCGTATTTTGTTTTATATATATGTATATAGGAACAAGTTATAATGAAAATAATATGAAAGAATATTATTATAACAAATGTGAATAATGCGATGTGCATCACCCATTGTTAGAATATTAAAAGTATCAAATTTATTTGCACTCGATGGATCAAATAGAAATTAAAAGTAAAATAATCTAAAACGTATGTAAAATCGATGAAAAATATATAAATTAATTCTTTTTTTTTTCTTTTTTTTTCAAAGTAATCGAATATTCGATTTAACAATTTAAAATCATACGATTATTCTTCGAAGTATAGAGAAAGAGAAGAAAAAAAAAAAGAAAACACAGAAAAAAAATGGCGGAACAACGAAAACATTATTTTTGATCCATCGCGTATTATTTATTTTTGTTTTTAAATTTAACGATTAAACCGTACGTTAATAAATTTATCGAAGAATAAGAATAAGAATAAGAATAATAAGAATAAGTCTTTGAATGATGCGAGATATCTAATTGTATTATTTAAAAAAAATATTAATAAGCAATGATCGATGGAATTTAAATAAAAAAATTCATGTATTAACCCTTTGCACTCGAAACCTTTTTCGCTTGCTTTCGGCCAAATTAAGTAGACATTTTACGGGTACTTTAAAAACATTTATAAACAAACAATCGTATAAAAATAATAAAATATCATCAGTTTATTCATATATATATCGAAAAAAAACAAACTTTGATAAATACTACACTCGTGTAATTAATTTTGTTTGAGTTGACACTTGAAATCGGCCGGGTGCAAAGGGTTCGCAAAGGGTTAAGTCATTAAGTATGATAACGTGTCGAATTTTGAAATGAATTTTATTCGAAATGATCGGACGTTTCATACTTAATGATCCAATACGTAATATTTATTAACGAAATTCGGGAAATAAGAAGATGAAGATGAAGAAGAAGAATAAGAAGAATAAGAATAAGAATAAGAAGAATAAGAAGAATGAGATATATTTTGGTGGGTGGTAATAAGGCCTACCTTGGTCGAATACAAGGCAGCGGGTGGTCTTGGCAGCGAGTCCCGGGGGCAGAGCGAACCTGTAGGCCGGGCCCAGCGACAGCCCCAGCCCCAGACCGAGCGCCTCCGCGCCGCATCGGCCCCCGAACACAGGCCCCACTAGAATCACCCACATAATATTAATGGTCATCTATATGTTTAACGTAACAACTTCCAATACTTATTTTTCAAATAGACAACAAGAGAAAGAGATATTATTATTATTATTATTATTATTATTATTATTGTTGTTGTTGTGTTATTATTATTATTATTAATTAATTAATTTATTTATTTATTTATATATTATTAATAATTTATTATTAATAAAATATTATTATTTATTATTATTAATAATAAATTAATAATTATTAATTTATTTATTTATTATTAATCAATACAAAAATAATTATTGTAGGATTATTTCATGCATATTAATGAAGATTAGAATTTTCTTGGTTAATTTTTTTTTCTCTTTTGTTTAATTCTCTCTTTTTCTTTCTCTCTCGCTCTCTCTCTCTCTCTCTCTATCTCTTTCTCTCTCCCACCCCCTATTTTCATCTTTCTCTGTTAATTTTTTTTATTGTTCGTTGTATCGGACGTAATCAGGAAGCGCAGTTGTATTTTTAATCATAAGAATCGTTCGTATAATTAATTTATTTTTTTCTTTTTTAAATGAAATTATTTTCTTTCGTATCGTCCCATTATCTTTTCAAAAAAAAAAAAAATGATTTGTTAAAACAAAATTTAAATATTATTTTTATAATAAATCGATCATCGTTACGAATATTATTTTAATCGAATTAATTGATATAAATATAATATAATATATTTCATTAAAATCGAACAAATTCCAATCCTCCCCCCCAGCCCCCCCTTAATGTATAATCAATATGAAAAATTTGATAAAAAAATTTGCGTTCCGTTCTGCGCTTCCTGCTATAGTCAATGCATAAACAGAGAACGACGATCATGCACATCGTGAAACGTTATAAGATATATTTGATTTATTTTCGAGAAGAAAAAAAAAAAGAAAAACTAGATTAGTTTGGAAAGTATAGTTCGATCGTTAGCAGGTTTTAAAAAGGATTACGATTAATTATTATTATTATTATTATTATTATTATTATTCGTACAGCGTATATGAGACGTTTATACATAAAAAAAAAAAAAAAAAAAACCTAATTATTCTGTTCGTTCAAACGAATGCCTGATAATAATAATAATGATCGTGAAATATTGCAACGAATTAAAATAAAATCCCATACCGAGTAAATAATTCAAGAAGAAGAGAGAAAAAATAACGAGGAAGATCAAAAAAAAAAAATAAAATAAAAGGAGTGAGAACAGTGGAGGGGGAGGAGGGGGTGAGAGGGGGAAGATATTATCTCGAAGAACACGAGATCGACTGTCCTCTTCTCATGTTTCCCCTCCCCCTCCTACTCCTCCTCCTCCTCTCACCCTTCTTCTGATCTCATAGTAATCGTTTTGATCTCTCGATAAGCCGACGGGATCATCATTATGATGTCAGCGTAATATTCATGTCATTAAGAGATAACTCGTCTCTGAGTTTATGCTTTTTTAGTTTCGAATCGGCACGTGCCTACTCGAAAAATTGAAAGACCGTTCCTGCCGATATCAACTATCAACCACCACCCTTCATCGAAACCCTTTTTTTTTTTTTAATATATATTAACACCACTCTTGGTTCGATCATTTTTATTTTTTATGATTTTTTTCTCTGTATTAATATTAAGTTTATCGAAAAGTTTGTAAAGATTTATAATAATCGTATTACTCGATATTTCTTACTTTATTTTTTCTTATTTTTTTTTAATGTCATATTTAAATATCAAAAAATTGTTGCTACTTTGAGTTTTACTTAAATTTGTATCAAGATTTTCGTACCGTTGCAAAAGAAACAACAAATTCGAATAAATATATAAAAAATATATTTTTTCTTATTTTTTTATTATGTCATATTTAAATATCAAAAAAGTGTTGCTATTTTGAGTTTTACTTAAATTTGTATCAAGATTTTCGTACCGTTGCAAAAGAAACAACAATTCGAATAATTATATAAAATATATATTTATTTTTATTTTTGTTATTAATGTCATATTTAAATATCAAAAAAATGTTGCTATTTTGAGTTTTACTTAAATTTGTATCAAGATTTTCGTACCGTTGCAAAAGAAACAACAAATTCGAATAAATATATATAAAAATATATATTTATTCTTATTTTTTTTTTAATGTCATATTTAAATATCAAAAAAATGTTGCTACTTTGAGTTTTACTTAAATTTGTATCAAGATTTTCGTACCGTTGCAAAAGAAACAACAAATTCGAATAAATATTATAAAATATATTTATCTTATTTTTTTTATTAATGTCATATTTAAATATCAAAAAAGTGTTGCTATTTTGAGTTTTACTTAAATTTGTATCAAGATTTTCGTACCGTTGCAAAAAGAAACAAATTCGAATAATATATATAAAAATATATTTATTCTTATTTTTTTATTAATGTCATATTTAAATATCAAAAAAATGTTGCTATTTTGAGTTTTACTTAAATTTGTATCAAGATTTTCGTACCGTTGCAAAAGAAACAACAAATTCGAATAAAATATCTTTTTCTTGCATACATTTTTTTATAAATAACAATTGACATTTTTATCGTTAGGCAAAATAAAAATCATTTGAATAAAAAACAAAGAATAACAAAATCGGCGCGTACTACTTCATACGAACAACTTAATATTTTGTTATTTATTATATTTCTAATAAAAAAAAAAAAAAAAGTAATAATAATAAAATAATAATAAAATACCGAGTATAAAATCTAATTTTTTTTTATGAAATAACGACAGAAAAACTTTATCGCAACGCGTTCGCATTTGAATAATATCCAAAGAAACAAAATATGGATTAAGTGGCCCAAAAAAACAAAATAACAAAAAAAAATATAAAAGAAAGAAAAGGTTGAATTTCCACCTACACGTTTTAAAGATCTCAAATACGTACATACACACATACATAATATATATACACGTTCCAAGAAGCTTTATTATACTTAGATAGGTAAAAGAACGTTTATATAGGAAAGGAGTGAGAAAATAAAATAATAAAAAAAAAAAAGAAAAAAAAAGAGTATGGTTAGATACAATGCTGACAAGAGCCCCCATAATCTAAATTCATGTCCGTCGGATCCCTCGGAGGATAAGTATTTACGCGTAGCATAATGCCAGAGGCTTAACATACTTTTTTAAATTGCGCCTTTGAGATGCAGAACGAACAGATCTGAAATTCTCTCTCTCTCTCTCTCTCTCTCACTCTCTCACTCTCTGACTCTCTCTTTCATTCTTTTCATTTCTTTCTTTTCAATTTTTTTACTCGACGTTTTGCCTTTAGTAGCTTACACGCTGATTAAGACACCCGATACAATTAGGCGCCGAAAAGAAGCACAAAAGATGGCTTTGAGAAGATGAGGGTGGTAGTAGGAAAAAGGGAGGAGGGGTGATAGTATAAGGGGGGTCGAGTGGGGGGGAGGGGGGAAGCAAAGCCGCGGGCATTCTACGTGCCTACGGTGAGATCGACTATAACGGGTGTCCCAGTTGAAAAAGAAAGAAAAAAAACGGGAAAGAAAGAAACAAACCAAAAAAAAAGAATAAAAAAAAAGAAATAGGAAAGAAAAGAAATGGCAAACGACTTCTAGAAAGGCCCCCCATTACTATAACTTACGAACGAGTAGTAACTCTCGACGTGTATAAACAAGAAATACGGTTTTCTCTGGTAAAACTTATTCCAAGATAAAACGACTTGATCGACGTGAACGATCACTTCCGTTCTACTATATAACTACGTTCATGTCTCTTTATATATATATATATATACATATATATTATATATATTTTACGTTCAAAGTCAACAACGATCGACGTTTCGGTTTAGGTAGATTCAAGTTTGATCGGAAAACATGTCGACGTTTATTAGCTTTTTTTCAATTCACTATAACACCGTGTCTCTTTCTCTTACACACACATACACATACATGGATAGTATGTTTGATCATCGATCGACCATGACGACACATCAAGTTACATACACATCATCATACTTGTCTCTATCGCAAACTCGATATAAACGATGAACCAAAACCCGTATGGAAAATATTCAACTTTTGCATCGTTCAAATCTTTGATTATTATTCTTCTTCTGCTTCTTCTTCTTCTTCTTATGGTCATCATAGTCTTAGTCGTCAACTTTGTCGTGCTATTATTATTATTATTATTATTATTTTTATTACTTTTACGTTGTAGTATCTTCAAAGATATTTCATTTAAAACTCGAATACTCTACTGCATTCCATAGTTTATTATTGTAATTATCTAACAGAAAGATAACGGCTCGTTAAATATGTCTACTAAGTTTTTATAAATTGTATTGAAAGTAAGTTTGCGAGAGAGAGAGAGAGAGAGAGAGAGAGAAAAATAGGGAAAGAATGATAGAGATAGAAATAGAAAGGTACTATGTTCTCTTCGATAAACAGTGACAGCTGGCACACATCGGGAGTGAATATTGGAAAATCGAAGAAGAAACCTACGTTCGTTCGTTCGTTTCTTTCTTTCTTTCTTTTCTTTTCTTTTCTTTTCGTTTAACGAGCAACGACGAGCAACAAACTCGGATTTTACGCTAACGGATTTTAGTTATTAGCTTTATTACCAGCTCGTTTAAAATCTCAAAGGGAAAAAATGATTAGCTCGTAAATAAGTTTAAAAACCGTGCTCGACGTACACGACGGTATGTGTGTGTGTCTGTGTGTGTGTGTGCGTGGCGTTGTAAAAACCATTTTGCAAGCGATGGACAATTGTTTTTATCGGAAATTTGTCTTTTCTTTCTTCGAAAACTAACGTAAGTTAGTGTAACAACGAGTAAGATTTTTTAAAATGTTTATTATCTTAACTCGAAAGATTGGAATTTTTTGCAAACACACCGATCAATTTTTACGTAAAGATTTTTCGTTATCCTATTAATTATTAAAAAACACATTTATTATTATTATTATTTTATCTTATCGTTTGAAGTTCCTCCATTGTCATTTCATTCTTATAATATTTTATTATTGGAATTTTTGCAAACACACTGATCAATTTTACGTAAAGATTTTTCGTTATCCTATTAATTATTAAACACATTTATTATTATTATTATTATTATTATTATTTTATTATTATTATTATTATTTTATCTTATCGTTTAACGTTCCTCCATTTGTTGTTTCATTTCTTATAACATTTTAATATATTCATAATCACTTTAATTATTCTAATATCATTATTAATAATTATGATTCTACGAGAAAAGAAAAACGTTAGCAAAAGTTTGGATTTTATATTCGTAAATATTAAAAAAAAGTATTTATTACCTCGTTACAATTATTCGATTTCACTATACTCAATACGATTTTATTTGATTTGTTCATTAGTTTTAAAATTTTCTATAAAGTATATTTATTCAAATAAACAAATTTCTACTTTTGATTATTTCAAAAAGGGAAAATTAATTTTCTTTCGTAACAAATATATTCAAATGAATTTATTTATTCGAAAACATTAATCCGATAATGTAGACGGATAGTTTCTTCATCGTTGTAACAGAAAACGTTAGCGTGTATATAATGTTAACTGTAATTATAATATTACAAGGACACATCACTCGATAGATAGGCAAGGCAAGGGATGACAAGGTAGGGCAGGGAAGGGCAGGGAAGGGAAGGGTAGGGCAGGGTTGGTCCGGACCGGACCGGACCGGACCATACGTCAATTACACGATTTCAAGCGAAATATCGTAATACGAGGAATCCGAATACTAAATTAATTAATTTACTCGAAATCGTTTTGCGAATGAATTAATGATTCTCGCAGATACATTCCCGCAGAAATTAGTAGCGCTAAATAATATAATAACAATAATAATAATAATAATTATTATTATAATAATAACAACACAAAAACAATAATAATAATAAGGACAAGAAGAACAACAACAACAATCATCATCGTCGAGTATGGCAACAATAACGATGATAATGATAACGATGAAATAATCGTTTCCCGTTTAAATTTCGAGTCACATTGGGAGAATAATTGTAAATATAGATGATCGAGTTGATCCTGACGATAATTACTTCGAACCGATCAAAAATTTAAACGATATAGTTAATTTAACGTAAACGACGATATCGACGAATATTGAGGATAGAAAACGAGAGAAAGAGAGAGAAAGAATAATTGTAGATTGAAATAATCGTATTTGAAAAAAATACGGGACACCTTGTAGACGAGAAATGATTTTTATAAGCGTGCGCAACGAATCGCACCTGTTTGAGTTGACAGACTATTAATTACAACTACTGCAGGTTCTTTTTTCAATTTTGTTGGCATAACTAAATATTATTCTAGAACTAGGCTACCAGTGATACACGTTTTATATATATATATATAATAATAATAATATAAAAATATATATTTAATAATAAATATATAAATATATAAAATATTTAATAATAAATAAATAAATATATAAAATAATATAAATATATATAAGATACAAAATATTATATTATTATATAAGATATATAATATATTATTATATTAGTAATTAATATATTATTATATTATATATAAGATATAAAATATAATATTATTATTTTTTTGTATCTTTTTTTATTTTATTTTTTGTACTTGTTCTTTATCGTTTGTCGTATAATCAATACGTTTTTTTTTAAATTATTTGATCAAAATGTTTGAGTGTTCGTTGATCAAACACTAAAATGATACGCATTCGAATGACTCTCGTTTAGAATACTCTCATTTTAGAAAATCGTTACTTATATTTGAAGATTATCATGAAATAAGATCTCGTTTTATATGAAACGTAGAATAAACGACGTTTATCGTGCTCTAACTTGACTCTAATCGTTCTTTACGAAGGAGAACATGGCAAACGGGGACAATCTGCTATCTCTTTAAACACGACTAACGCATCTTAATTAAGAAAAAGAAAAAGAAACAAAAACCCATAAAAAAATGATGACGTTTTGTTAACTATAAATATAAGGATACTCGTAAAATTAACGTTAAGCCGCCACATTTATACACGGTGCTCGAAAAATCGCAAACCTATTTAATGTACCTACACATATATAAACGAATTCTCACATATGCGTAGGTATTTACATTTACAACTTAGGCGAATGGCATATTTAAAGAAATCTTTTTCTTTTTCTATCGTTCGAGTTTTAATTGGATTATCCTCGCTAAAATTATTCTCGTTAATTTTTCGAAGGTCATTTTAATATTTGGAAGATCGATGAGACTGGTTTAGAAAAATTTGGCTTTCTGAAAAAATCGATCGAAAAAATAGTTACGAAAGATTTATTTATTTATCGTTTAAATATCAACGTAATTATTTTTTAAGAATCATAAATGGTTCATTTAAATTCACATTTACACCGAGATACGTAATTGTATTTGTTTATAATTACCTTTATATATATTTATATTAAATATTATATTAATATAATATTAAATATATTATATTATAAATTAATATAAATTATTATAAATTAAATATATTTATACATATATTTTATATAGATATAAACTTATATACAAACGTTAGCTTCTATTTCGATTTAAATAAAAAAATTATTAACAATGCATTATATTATATTTAAATAAAATCTATCTATTATAAACAATCTAACAAAAAAAGTATATAATAATCGAGACAAAATATAGAGTAAAATTCAAATAAATAATATTCAATCAAATATAGTAACTTCGTTAACTATAAAATAATAAGTTAAACTTATTACGTACGAGTAAGTATACAAAGCAAAACAAAAGTTGAGAGTAAGTTAATACTTGAAATAAATAAATACGACTGTCTTAACTCTCCCCGAAAAAGGCGAAATCGCTTCTTCTTCTTTTACTTCTTTTTCTTCGAGATACGAAATAAAAGGGAAAAGAAAAATAATTTAAAACAAAAAAAAACAAACAAACAAACAAACATATCTCGATAGAGATGTCTCGTTCCCCACGTAACGTTGAAACATTTTTTTTTCTTTCTTGCCGCGAGTATCGCCACCGAGAGTTAAACTAATCGATAATCGATGGATAGAATTTTCTTTTGATCAATAGTTACAAACGATAGATAAATAACGAGGAGTAACACACCAAGAGAAATAAACAAACCAAAAAAACAAAAAACAAATATAACCTCAATAACCTCAAAAATAACTTTAGAAAAAAAAAAGAAAGGAACATATTTTCAATCGATCGATAGATTACATATAAGAAAGAATACAAAACAAACACAAAAAACAAAAAATATCAAAATATAGATATCAGTCCATACTAATATAAAAGAAATATATCGAATTATTTTATGCGTCAACGGTCATGGCGCTGTGGTAGCATTGTTTCCCGCTCGATCATTTAAGTAAAGCAGCGCTGAGTACGATTAGTACTTGGATGGGTGACCCGCTTGAAAAAAATTGGAAAAAGGAAAAGGAGACAACTTCATACCGTAAACTTGAAATCGTTTTGCCGCGCGTCGTAAATACCGACAAACTTCATGGTGTCGTTTTTACAGACGCTCGGAAAAAAATCACTCCCATTACATTTTCCCAAACGCGCCAAAAGTATAACTTCAAAAAGAAAGAGAAAAAAAATTAAGTAGGTAGTAAGGTAAATAATAAAAAATAAGTAATAAAAAAATAAAGAAATGGTTGCTACCATCTTCCGTATCATCGGTGTAGATCGTAGATAGGTCGTAGATCGTAGCAAAGGATCTACATGAATGAACGTACCCATCCGAAGGATAAAAGACCACACGATAAATACAAATAAAATAAAATAAAATAAATCAAGAAATCAAGAGAGAAATCAATAGGGAAAGAAAGAGACAGAGAAAGATAAAGAAAGAGACAGATAGACTACCATAAAAGGAAGATCAAGGAGAAGAGTATCTCATGCGATAGCACTGATCGCGTCCGCACAGCTGACAGTCGATCTTTGCGATCTTAATCTGGTCGGGTTGTTCGCAAGAAGGCGAAACTCTGCTACAGTTTGCGAAA
>NW_025112997.1:19427278-19522554 GCF_010416935.1 Polistes fuscatus | reverse complement strand
CTTGTTTCCTTGGAGAAGAGAAAATACCATGTACGTTATTCTCAAGGAGATCTTTCACGGTTCGGATAACGAGACGTATGGTCAACGAGATCGGTCTGTCCTCGAGACGACGAGTGACGAGTATCGTTGACGAGATACATGGGGGAAGAACCATACGGAGGTGGTGCTGCTGCTGCTGCTGCTTCTGATGGTGGTGGTGGTGGTGGTGGTACGGTAAACATATGACGAAGAACCAAAAGAATAGAATACGTCAGACCCACTCTCTCTCTCTCTCTTTTCTTTTCCTCTCTGTGTGTTCCTATGAGAGATGCGAACTGGATTGGGTTGCAACGAGTTAACCGGCTCGCTACTTCCCGTGAGATCCTTCCTTTCATCTTTCATACAACATTTCTTAAAGGTACACTAGAGAATTACACTATATTTACCCTCTAAAAACACTTACTAAACTTGTTTAATCGATGATTCTATTAACCCTTTGCACGCTGAAGTTTTTTTTTTCTGGCATTCATGTTACTAGCAACTCGATACAATTTCAATAGAAAAATTATTGTATAAGTGAATGATATATGAGTATTAAAAGAAATGTCATGGTTGATATGTTTTAGACTAAATTTGATTTACTTTAGTTTTGTTTTTATTCGAATATGTAAAGAGGTCATATTTTTATTAGATTTATCCTATTAGGATGAGACAAAAAGTGCATTTTTTTTTTTTTATTAATATTTCCAGTAAGTAAATTTTACAAAAATAATCTCCGTATTATGCAATTTATAACACAATAAACGAACGAACATTTTGGTTCGTTCTAATAATATTGCATATTTCGATTTTGGTTTTATTTAGTTAGTTTTATTTTTTTCTCATTCTAAACGCTCATAAAGTTCATATACATTGATTAAAATTTAATAAATATACAGAGTAGAGATTAAAAAGATGAGTAAAAAATGTCCAATTTAACATAGGCCAGAAGATAAAAACCTTTCTATATATAAATTAATGTTCATTATTAAAGAATAATATTTATTATAGTAGAAATAATTTTATTATAAGAAAAAAAAAAGAATAAAAACAGATTGTAACCATTAAATATCAAATGATCAATTGTCATAAATTACAACAAAATAATATATCCAATTGCAAAAAAATTCCCCATACACGAAATTATCCAAGTATTCAATTATCCTGTCAAAGATAAATCAACGAACATGAGAAAAAGAAAAAAAAAACATTGTAATAAAAATTCAAAGTAAATTGAAGAAAACAAAAGTAAAAAAAAAATGTTCAATCGAAATGAAATTATTCTACTCCGTTACTCGATCAAAAATGTTTGTTTAAAAAAAAAAAAAACGAAAATAAACAGTAGTAGTAATAGTAATAGTTAATAATAGACGAAGATAAATAGAAATGGATATCCTGTCAAAGATAAATCAACGAACATGAGAAAAAAAAACAATGTAATAAAAATTCAAAGTAAATTTCGATCGGAAGAAAAAAAAAGTAAAAAAAAAGTGTAAAAAAATGAATCGTTCGATCGAAATGAAATTATTCGGCTCCGTTATTCGATCAAAAATGTTTGTTTAAAAAAAAAAAAAAAAAAAATGAACAGTAATAGTAATAGTAATAGTTAATAATAGACGAAGATAAATAGAAATGGATTGAAGAAAACAAAAATAAAAAAAAAAGGTGTAGAAAAATGAATCGTTCGATCGAAATGAAATTATTCGGCTCCGTTACTCGATCAAAATGTTTGTTTAAAAAAAAAAAAAACAAAAATGAACAGTAGTAGTAATAGTAATAGTAAATAATAGACGAAGATAAATAGAAATGGATTGAAGAAAACAAAAATAAAAAAAAGGTGTAGAAAAATGAATCGTTCGATCGAAATGAAATTATTCGGCTCCGTTACTCGATCAAAAATGTTTGTTTAAAAAAAAAAACGAAAATGAACAGTAATAGTAATAGTAATAGTTAGTAATAGACGAAGATAAATAGAAATGGATTGAAGAAAAAAAAAATAAAGAAAAGATGTAAAAAAATGAATCGTTCAATCGAATGAAATTATTCGGCTCCGTTACTCGATCAAAAATGTTTGTTTAAAAAAAAAAAAAAACAAAAATGAACAGTAGTAGTAGTAGTAGTAATAGTAATAGACGAAGATAAATAGAATTGGAATGAGAAAACATAGGGTTCTTCTGACGAGCCTGTTTGGGACGATAATCGACGTCGATTTTCAGCGTAGCAGCCGGCGTGTATCGATTGTGGAAAGACTAATGGCCACCGCGGTTAACCGTATTATCCCACAGCGGAAGTTCGCCATTTGAAACGGGAACATAAATAGCGTTGGCCATCGAATCGTCCACTTCAATATTAGTTTAATAATCGCGGATACACGATCGGCTTTGGTAACAAACAAACTTTGCGAGCTCGCGGATTTTCTTCCTTTAAATTTCAAATCAAACCAAACCGCTAATGGGGAAATTGAATAGCGAGAGAAAACAAATCTTTTCTTTCATACGTTCGTTCGTTCGTTCGTTAGTTCGTTCCTTTGATTTACGAAGAAGAAAAAAAACAACGCGTATTATATTGTTCGAGAATTTTCTAGAAGGTCAGGTAGAAGACCGATAAAGAAAAAAGTACGAAGAAAAGTGAAAGAAAGAAAAAAGAAAAAGGGATTCTTGATTAATTTTATAACTTCTTTTTCATTAAAAAGTAGCAACAAGATTGCTGCTAGGGATCGAGGGATTGATATACTCGTGCATAGTTTACTGCTCCTATCTTTTTTCTTTCTCTTATACACCAAGAACCCCCATCCTCCCTCTCTCTCTTACACTTTCAACAAAGTAGTCCGAACCTCGGCGTAGTTTATTCGCTTTTGGTAGAAATTCCAAAGATTTTTAGCATCGGGCCATCCTCCGCCACCTCCTCTTCCTCCTCCCGCCCCTTCTACCGTTCATCCACTCCACCTTCTTTGTCCTCTCGAAATCACGAAACTCGAGGGAGGAGGAAACGGGATTGGCACGATCGAGCGTGCCACCGTAGGCCTCCAGAAACTCTTCTTGGCCTCACCACCTCCTCTGCGTACCTTCGAGGATATGCCCCAAACTTTCTCAGGCCGTTCAAGTTTCATAGTGGTTGATATTTCATACAGAGTTGGGTAACTGGGTACCCCCGTTGAGACCCTGTGTCCACTCTCTGTACCCTAACGTCCTCACCTACATTGTTCAGGTATTATCATTCTCCTCTCTGGTGTACACACCCTCCCCCTCGTATTTGTTACCCCATTGAGCAAAAGTGTGGTTTCTCGTCCGGTTCGAATCTGTCGTAAGGCTTCCTTCAATTCTCTTTTTTTCTTGCCCCCTTTTCTTTCCACTTTTGGAAATCTTATTATTGGTGTCATCGAGCATTCGAGAGCTGATACTTTCACCGATATCAAAATGTCATTAAATTGAACAAGAAGAAGAAGTTAGAATAACAGGGATTCGAAACGGGAAAGAAAAAACAAATGAAGGGTGGGAGGGGGGATTCGTTGTTATTCAGAGTGTTGAATAAATTAGATCATATTCGATGAAACGAATCCCATAAAGAGAAAGAAATTCTCTCTAGCGTGTCATTAACGTCTTCGAAAGCTTTCGATAGGATCGCTCGGATCTCGGGGAACTCGAACAAACGACACAGTTGGCACCCAACTCGTAAAACGGTCCCAAGAGTTTCCAAGAGAAGGGTTAGGGTTAGATTTAGGAAGGGAGGGGGTGGGGGGGTTGGAGTCAACGTAAGAGAAAATACGAAGGAAGTGGTTTCGAGACAGAAGCCGGACTGTGTATACGTGGTTGTCCTATTTTGCATTAAACTCGCATTCCGTGGCGAACGATTAAGACTTAAGAGGAACCGCTTGTCGAGTGAGAGTCGCCGGGGAAGAGTAGAAACGAATGAATGTTCTCATTGTCCTACCGTGAGAACCAACGGCACGCGCTTCTCAACGTAAATTCGATATAATTAAATAAACCGTATCGGTTACTTGGGATCTGCCACCTATTCGAGTTGCTGCAAGAAAGAGAAACAAAACTATATATATAAGACAACACGAGAAAACGAGATAAATAAAGGAATACAAAAAGAGAAGAAATAAAATGAATTCCAAAGTGAAAGAATGGTTTGAGATACCAAACACAACCGAGTGTGAGTGTATGAGAGAGAGAAAGAGAGAGAGAGAGAAGAACAATCGATTGTCTCTCGTTCGATACGATCAGCCGAGTTACCCATCGATGTTGTAAATCGACGATGTAATCTCGAAGTATAAACGAAGTTAGTTTGGTTTCTTCGAGTTAGAAGAATCGAATGCCCCCCTCCACCCCCCCGACCCCCGATTCGTCGAGAGAATCGAGTAAGAATTCAATATAAATATACAAACGTTTAAATGGTATTGAAAATCGGTGTACTTTCGTTTCATACTTTGGATTATTTTCTACGTTTACTAAATTATTTTATAATTTAAATAATATATATAATAATAAAATGTAATAATTAAATAATATATATATATATATATATATATATATATATATATTTATAGTTTACTATATATTTTTTATAATTTAATAATTATATATATAATAATAAAATATAATAATTAAATAATATATATATATATATATATATTTTATAGTTTACTATATATTTTTTATAATTTAGTAATTATATATAAATAATTACATTTTTCGATTTGCTTCGTTTATAGAAATTTAAAAAAAAAAAAAGGGAAAATAATTGTATCGTACCACAAAAGTGACGTCATAGTGCTGCAAAACAGATTAAAAGGGAAAAGGACACAAAAAAAGTAATAAAAAAAATATATATATATATTATATATATGTTATGCACGTACACTTGTATCCTTGTACACACTTATGTACGTGAAAGTAAAGAGAATAAAAAAAAAAGGAGAGAAGAGAACGTGTCATTCGATCGGAGAAGAGAAGCCGTAGAAAGGATGCGGTGATTTTCATCGCGATATCGAACAAAAAATATATTCACGATCCTTACGCAAGAATTGGATCCCTCCCGGCACAAAGAAACAATTTTTGAATCTTTAATACTATTATTTGTCACGTTTGTGTTTACCTTTACCTAAATTAATTAAAAACCTGATTTATTTTCTTCGATTTCAGGCGTGTCTCAAATTCGAACATTAAAAATTATATTGTTTCTTTTATTTTATAATAAATACGATACTTATTAATATATCGAAGAATAATAAGACTCGTGCGAATATATTTAAAACTAAATAAAACCATTTATCGATTTGTTTCGTTTATAGAAATTTAAAAAAAAAAAAGAAAAAAAGGGGAAAATAATTGTATCGTACCACAAAAATGACGTCACAGTGCTGCAAAACTGATTAAAAGGGAAAAGGGCAAAATAAAGGAATAAAAAAACATCGTACTAGTTTTCCAAACGTTAATCTCCATAGACGAGAGAGAGAGAGAGAGAGATGAGAAGTGGAATGGGGGGGATAGAAAAGGGGTGGGGGGTGCGGAGAGAAGGTGGTGGGAGAGTTTTGGTCGTTTTGTCTCTCGTGCGATCGGAAGAAAAGAAACGTAGGGGTTGAACGGGGGTGGAAAGAGAGAACGAGGGTAGAATGCCCTATCGGAATTATTCCGACCAGTCATCGGGACTTATGCTACTTATGGGATTACATAGGTATTAGCTTTCGAGAGCTTGTTCTCTACCGTTTTGCCGAAAGAGAGATATATCCGTGATAAAGCCCGGTCACCAGGTACTTTCTACCTACATAATATATATCTATCAATGTGTGTACGCGTGTGCATGTGTACATGTGTGTGTATGTGAGTGAACATTCGTGGGAGATGGAAAGGGCTAAGTTAAACGTAACTCACAAATTTCTTTTCCTTACTTCTTTTCTAATTTTCAACTCTACCAAACACTCTATCCTTCGAAGTTCTTCTACTCGAATATTAAATAGAAAAGTTCATTTTTTTGTTCGCTAAAAAATCTAATCTAAACGACTGCACGGATAGAAAAAAAGGATCTTTTTGAGAAAATAAAATTAAAAAAATAAAAATAAATATTAAAAATAAAAAATTGTTTTTGAGAAAAAAATAAGATTGCGAAATAATCAAATAAATAAATGAAAAAAAAAAACAAAAAATAAGAGGAAAACAAGAACGAAAAGAGAGAAAAGGAAAGATTTAAGGGTAAGAAAATCGATTAGTCGGCTCGCGTGGCAAAAGAATCTTGGCGACGTGAATAAGAAGAAGAAGAAGAAGGAAAAGTAGTAAAAACGACAGAGAGAAAGAAAGAGAGAGAGAGAGAGAGAGAGAGAGAGAGAGAAGATGCTTTCGAGGAGAGACTACTTAAAATCTCGACGTTTAATGTGCGTGCGCGAAGGAATTTTTTTCGGCACGGATTCTCCTCGTTTCGGCTTTAACGAGGAAGAATCCCCATCCGTTAAACACTCGGTTGAACGTGGCCGGTATATATAGAAGAGAGGCCCTTCTCCACCCTCTCTTTTCATGAGAGAGAGAGAGAAAAAGAGAAAAAGGGTGGGTGGTGGTGGTGGCTCCTTGCTCTTCTTGCCGTCTGCTCGTTCTACTAGCTCTCGGATCTTTTCCCTGTAATTAATTTAAGAGAGCTCTCTTGAGATACTACATCTATCTCTCTCTCTCTCTCTCTTTTTCTCTCTTTCTTTATCTATCTCGTTCTCACTCAGATGGTGAATCTCTTTCGGGTAAGACTCGCTAAGAGTCTCGTGGCATCTCGCGGATCACCGAGAAAACGAGAGGAGGGTTGGTTCTTACTCTCTTTCGCTATTTCCTACCCACCCCGAACCCCTCTACCTACCCTTATTCCTCTCCAAATTCTACTCGAATTATTTTCCTCGTCTCTCTCTCTCTCTCTTTCTCTTTCTCTCTCTTTTTTTCTTGTTCTTTTTTGCTAATGCTCAAATCAACTCAATTGCTCGAAATTATTCATTTCTTTTGTAATATATTGTATCCGATTTTGATAGGTCATCATTTTTTCCAAAATTAGGAAATCATTTTTTTCAATATTAAACTCTAAATAAACTGTTCTAATGTTGTGTTAATTTTTCTATTAATTTCTATGCATTCGTTCGCAATGATCGGTCAAATTAGTGTTCATCGTATTCTTTATACACAATTTGCCGAATTCAATTACTGATTTACATGTGACTAAACAAAAACTAAGAATCCATTTCAACTGTTGCAAATCATTCGAATTCTTGTAATCTTTGTGCAGAAACAATTAAATAAAATTACTTTTTACCTAACCCTGTATGTTAAACAATTATTTATACATTACTATAAATACTAATTATCGAAATTATCTACTTGTCACCTTCCTTTCCCTTTTTTCTTCTCTCTCTCTCTCTAATTTTAAAATCAATTTAATTCGTTGATACTTTATTAATTGTTATTTCTTTTTTTATCATTATAGGTATTCAACAATTTTGTTCAATCTTATTTCAAACCCCATATCTTTCTCTCTTTTCTCGCGTGGTTGATCGTCGTCGTTCGTTCGTTCGCTCGTTCGTTCGCAACGACGGAAATGGTTTTCCACTTGGGAAACATCAAAGAAGGATAAAACTTAACTCGAGTCATCGCCCGTTTTACGAATGCGATCTAAATTTCTCTCTCCCTCTCTTTCTTTCGCACACTTCACTCACTCACTCGCTCACTTTTTCCATTTCTCGAGACTTGTTTTCTTTTTTTTTGAGGTTATACTTCTTTTGGCGCGTTTAGGAAAATGTGATAGGAGTGAAATTTTTCCTAGCGACATTAAAAATCGACACCACGAAGTTTGTTGAGTTATTTAACAATGCGCGGCAAAGCGAATATATAATATATATATATTATTATTATATAATAATTATTATTATAATTATTATTTATTTATTATTTATTTATATAATATAATTAATATTGTAATAAATAAATAAATAATTATTAATATATAATTATTATTTATATTTATATTATATATTCGAATATATAAGCGGTAATTCAAATATACGGCATGAAGTCGTCTTCTTCTTCTTCTTCTTCTTCCTCTTTTTTTCTTCCCAAGCGGGTCACCCATCCAAGTACTAATCGTACTCAGGGCTGCTTGACTTAAATGATCGTGCGGGAACCAATGCTACCACAGCGCCATGACCGTTGACGCATAAAATAATTCGATATATCTCCCTTACATTTACCGTAGACTGATATCTAAATTTTTTTATTAGTTTTACTTCAAATCGTCGAACGTGTTGAACGAATAGATAATAAATAGAGTAATGTTGAAATAAATGGATATAAGAGAGGTAAAAGAACGACAAAAAAATATATAATGACTGAAATAAAAAGAACAGAAAAAAAAGAAATAACACACACACATATATAAAAACACGTAGAAATAAACATGGAATGGAATTCTTTAAAGGGGAAGGTAAACGTATATAGGTATAGAACTCGATCGGAGTCAGTTCGCAAGCAAAACGCAAGGAAGCGGTTTAAAAGATCGAAACGGCTCTCTTAGCGAAGGGAACGGCTTTTTGTCGAGGAAGCTGAGAAAGAGATAGCAAAAGACAGAAATAAATAAAGAAAGAAAGAAAGAGAAAGAAAAAGAAAGAGAGAGAGAGAGAGAGAAGTGAAATACAGGACCGATCTCGGAGGCTGTAAATCCGCGTGCCTCGAGAACGTGCCGGGAGTACAGTAGTCCTAAGTTGTCGCAGGACGTAAGACGCTGTTAAGCGCTGTGTAGCCACGTAGGGAAGAAACAGGACCAATAAGGAGGATGAGAACTAACAGACGAACGAGGGAGAAGGATAGAGATAGAGAAAGAGAAAGAGAAAAGTAGGAGGATCGAAATACCGAGATGGTGGTGGTGTGCTGCTACTACGTACAACGAGAGAATGAAAGAGAGAGAGAGAGAGAGAGAGAGAAAGAAAAGGGAGAGAACGTGGTAATCCAAGATTTATCCTCGAAGAAGACTGTGACATTGAGACCGTTGGGCCAACGATTCGGTGAGGGGGCTACTGGATCCCCTAGACTTTCACGGGCGGCACCGGGTAACCAATTCGTGGAGGAACGAGCAACGAGAAGAAGAAGAAGAAGAAAAGAGGATACCAAACGAGTTGGCGAAAGTGCAGGTGTCTGGAATCCTTCCCGAAGGACGCCGACAACATTGTCTAAGGTCTTGATAAGATTTCACTTTCCAAAAATATATTTAATTTCTTACTTTCTTTATAATCTTTTTTCTTTCTTTTTCTATACTTTCTTACTTTTACTTTCTTTTATTTTTTTGATAATACATATTGTAATTACTAGCATACTTGTGCGATCAAATTTCAATTTGGAATATCTGGTTTGTGAGAAATAATTTTTTCTAGGATTCAAGGGGGTTAAGGTCAAATGATCGTTCGTCGTATGATTTGTAAAAGAAAAAAAAAACAATAAATTGTACTAAAAATATAGTCTTCGATTATATATCTGGTTAAAAAATCTCATTAACGTGTTAAATCGCTTTTTTTTTTAAAGCAATCATTCAACCGCTCACAGTAGGAATAAAAATATAAGAAGTATCTTTAGGTATTCTTTTTTTTAAATGTTAATCTTTCAGTTGGCAAATCTACGAGTTCTTTTAGTTAAATCGATAGATAAATATACAGATAAATAGATAGATAGATAGATATTACAGATATAAACTCGTCTCAATATCGATTAATCGAGTTTGTATTTATGTAGGATGGAAGACGTTGTTATAAAGAAATAAAAAAGAAAGAAAGAGAGAAAGAGAGAGAGAGTCAAAAGTGGTTGAAAAGACGGGCAAGAAGAGAGAAGGAGGTGCGAAAACGGGTCTCGTGATAAATCCTCGCAACCAATGGTAGCCAGGCCGATCTTCACGATTAAAGTAAAATATATGGGCAGCTTTAATTACGAAGAGATTTTCTAACGCGAGCATTGGCCGCTGCTGCCCCCCGAGTCTGAGCATTCTGCAAGAGATGGAAAGAAAAGAAAAAAGTAAAAAGAAAAGAGAGAAAAAAAAAAAGAAAAAAGAAACAGATAAAGATAAAGAGAAGATATCGGTACCGAAGGGATAACAGAGAAAGAGAATGAGAAAAAGAGAATGAGAGAGAGAAGGAAAGAGAAAACAAGGAACAAGAGGGAGAATCTCTGAGATGCATTATTCATGGGGTGTGAGAAGATACGATATGTTCCAATATGTGGCCCCGGCCCATACTCGCTAACCAAGCACAAAACCTGAGAACACGATGCCGAGAGAAGCCCTCCCTGTAAGCTGCTGAAAATTGCTCCTCTCAAATTTTCACGTAATTTAGGATACCTTCGTTCCTAACCCCACGATTCTCTCTATTTCCCTATTCATCTTTCTTTCTCTCTCTCTCTCTCTCTCTTCTCATTCTCATTCTCTCTCTTTTCTGTTCTTTTTGTTTCATCTACCTTTCTTTCTTTCTTTCTTATGACGAGTTTGTCAAGAATATTTTATTCCATTTCGATCATTTCCTACCAAAAGGAAACTTTTCAAAGATCTATATGTAAAAATCTAATTTTTTTAAATTATACTTCTTTTGGCGCTTTTGGGAAAATGTGATGGGAGTGAATTTTTTCCGATCGACACCACGAAGTTTGTCGGTATTTACGATGCGCGGCAAAGCAAGCGATTTCAAATTTACGGCATGAAGTTGTCTTCTTTTCTTCTTCCCCTTTTTTTCTCAAGCGGGTCACCCATCCAAGTACTAATCGTACTCAGCGCTGCTTTACTTAAATAATCGAGCGGGAACTAGTGCTATCACAGCGTCATGGCCGTTGCCACATAAAATAATTCGATATATCTCCCTTATATTTAGTGTGTGGACTGATATCTATATTTGATATTTTCTTTTTCTTTTTCTTTTTTTATTCTTTCTTATATATAATTATCATTATTACTTTTTTTCTTAAGTTATTTTTTTTCTTTGAAGTTATTTTCTGAAATTATTTTTGAGGTTATTGAGGTTATGTTCGTTTTGGTACAGCAAATAAGTATAACTTCTTACGTGCGTACATAAGTACACACACCAGGTTTTTTTTATTCTTTCTTATATATATAATTATTATTATTATTATTTTTTCTTAAGTTATTTTTTTCTTTGAAGTTATTTTTTTGAAGTTATTTTTGAGGTTATTGAGGTTATGTTCGTTTTGGTACGCCAAATAAGTATAACTTCTTACGTGCGTACATAAGTACACACACCAGTTTTTTTTAATAAGTTTTAACATTAATCTGATTAATGTTTAATTTAATGTTAATGCAAAAAATAAAAAAAATAAATAAAATAGACGTTTAATAGTAAATTAAGCATTACGAAAAATACGTGTGCAAACTAAACATTCTATTCTACTCTTACGATATGAGAAATTTCTATTAGTTTTTTTTTCAATCTTATTTTATAATATAATACAATAATTATTTAGTTAAACTTAGAGAATCATTTGATATTTTTATATACATTCTTAATATATATATGTTAGTATATACCATAATCCGATCGAACGAATGCGTCAAAGTCGTCGAATAATCCGAGCCATTAAAAGCATTTGTCACTATGAAATAAAGGTGTCTGTCCGTGAATTTGCAACGATGCGAATTTATATACACGCAAATATGTATCACATTTCTCTTTTTCTCTCTCTCTCTCTCTCTCTCTCGGCCCATTCCTGCCTCCCACGTTCCCCAACTCCCCCCTGTTCCCTGTTTTTCTCTACTCTGCCTACGCTTCCTTTTTTTCACCTCTACTTTTTCATATATTATTATTATTATTATTATTGTTATTATTATTTTTAACATCCCACATAAAAATCGTATGTTCGCGCGCGCGCACATTGAAAAAGAAATATATATATATATATATATATACACACACACACTCATGCATATATATATATATTTATTTATTATTCCAATAACGCGTCCATTTGTATTTTCTCGCGTAGTAATTGTTATAATGTCATCGTTTAATACGTCGGAATTATACAAAAGGGTGGTAAAGGGGAGGGATAGGGGGTAGGGGTATAGGAAGAGTGAGAGAAGTGGAGGCGAAAATAGGAATAACGCGACAAATCTTTTTATATCCTATTACTTTTGCATGGACAGGGGTGGAAACATTTTTTATGCTTCATCAAAATTTACGGTACACGCGGTAGAAAATATATGTATCTACATATTTCAACCCCTCCGAATTTTATTTTATTCTATTTTCTTTTTTTTCCTTTTTTATTTTTTATTCTATTTCATTTCATTTTATTTTATTTTATTTACTTTACATTACATTACATTACATTATTTATTTATTTATTTATTTATTTATTTATTTATCTTGTCCATATACACGATCGATCCAATAAAATCGATCTCTCGATATACATATACGACGAGTATCGATCGCGAATTATCTCGTTGCGTTAATTAACGTATTTTCCCTTCGTCTATTTAAAAACAAAAAAAAAAAGAGACAGACAGACAGAGAGTGAGAGAGTGGGAGAGAGAAAAAAACCTACGTACGCGCATAATAAAATAATAACAAATAAAATATGTAAAAGAATATAATAAAAAATAATAAAAAAAAAAATATTCAAAAAATATCGGACTCCAGTCGGACAAGAAATTTCTTTCGATATGACGTAGAGGTAAGTGGTCTTCAAAAAAAAATAGAAAAAAAAAAGGAAAGAGAGATGAGAAGAGTAAGAGGAGGAGAGGTGAAGGAGGAAGGAGGAGAAACACCGAGAAGAGCAACAGCATCATCAGCAACAGCAGCAGCATGCACGAGTTCGCGTGGAAAAGTTTCGCGAGTTTCCACGTCGTATACGAAACGAAACGATCCGAGAAAAAGGAAAGGACGAGATGCATTTAAGAGGATCCTCGAACGGAGAAGCCACCCCTTCGACGTCTTCTCTCGTAAAGGGCCTATATAGAAAGAAAAAAAGAGAAAAAAAAAAGAAAAAGAAAAAGAGAGAAAAAGAGAGAGAGAGAGACAGAGACAGAGAGAGGGGGGGAGGGAGAGGAAAGGAGAGTGAATCCAAGCGGTTTGGCATTCGTATCCTTTGCAAAAGGGATCACAAGAGAAACAGAGAGAGAGAGAGAGAGAGAGAGAGAGAGAGATAGTGTGTATATCCATGGCACGCAGAAGCACGCACGCACGCACGCATTCAATATAAATATATATATATATATATGTATATAGGTATGTATATATGTATGTATATATAATAGAAAGAGTGAGACTGATCTTAACGCTGCTTTGCAGCCTGCAAAAGTCGAAGTCGGCATTGGGCGAAACGTATTAACACACAATGAGATAGTTTTGTTCCAACGGGCTTCTCTTTCTCTCTCTCTCTTTTTGTTTTTTTCTTCTCTCTCTCTCTCTCTTTTTTTCTTTCTTTCTTTCTTTCTTTCTTACTCTTTCCAACCCCTGAAACGCTCATTCGTTTCTCTTTGCCACGATGCGCGTTCGCAACGACGTTCGGAGCACGTTCCATACCACGAATACCCTGGTGCAACGGGTGTCCATAGAATTTCTAACTCCCACTCTAACGAAAATTTTTATTTTAATAATAAATTGATTATCGCGAAGATTGGGTGGGTGAAGTTGGACAAGGTAAAGAAAATCAGACCTAACGTTTCTCAAAACGTAACGTCCTGATTTTCTTTACCTCGTCTAATTTACCCCCCCCTTCCGTGATATTTATTTATTATTAAATCTTTGTATTTTTCTTTTCTTTTTTGGAACGCGATAAACAGCAATGTTTAAATCGTACAAATAAAATTGTACTACTTTCTCTTTGTTATACATATTCGTTAATACGTCCCATCGTTTTGAGCACCCCCCCCCCCAAACCCTCCACCCTCTTCTCATTTACTCTAACTTTTGTATCTAAATTATTTTTTCCTGCGAGTTCGTCGATAATTTTGTTTTATTTTAAACAAATCTTATCGCGCGCTATATTTTATGAAATTATTTAGAAACTAATTTATTTATTTATTTATTTATTTGTGTATTACTTCTCAATGATTCTAATGTATCGAAATTAAAAATAATATTTGAATAAATCAATTTCAACTAACGTCGATAGAGAACAAATTGTGTTCCCATTTGTCAAAGAAACAATTGTTTTATCGTTGGATCGTCGTGAGATTGTATTCTAATCAAAATTTCGAAAATTCTTTATACCGTGTTACTTATTTAATCTTTAACGTTCGAAAAATGAAGAAGATCGAGAAATAAAATAAATACATCTCGAGAGGATGCAATTTTGTTGGTGCCAAATTTCACGGACACCGCTTGCATGAGAAACTTTACGAACCAGAAGAAGAAGAAGAAGAAGAAGAAGAGACCAACCTCTTGCGAAGAAACTCGCGCTGACCCATTGTGTGTGCAGACGCTTTGATAAATTACCGAATAATTGTCAAATGCTAGAAAAACGAGCAGCTCGAGGGTGGACGAACTTACCGAAGTAAAAAAACAAGAAGAAGAAGCAGAAGAAGAAAAGGGTTCGAAGTGGGAACAGAAGAAACGAACGGACAAAAAAAGTAGAAAAATAGAACGAACAAAATATACTCAAAGAAGAAATCTCGTGTTCCCGATGTAAAACCAAAGAATAAAACGAAGACAAATTTTGTTACCCTAAAGAAAGAGAGAAGGAGAAGTAGAAAATACATTTTATGTACTATATACTCTCTCTCTCTCTCTTTCTATCTCTTGTGAAACAAAAATGTTGTCTGATGTTTCATAAACACAAAAAGAAAACTAATCGTTTTAGTACTTAATATAATATACTCCCTAATAATAATAAGTATAATGTAAATATAAAAAAATACAGGTCTTTGTGGCTCAAGTGGTAAAGCGTTCTTTCGGTATGCGAAAGATCCTGGGTTCGAATCCCGGGCCTCACGATTTTGTTAAACAACTGAAGCTCGAATTTATTGAGAGAGTTTTTCGAACGAAACAAATGCGTCAGGGTTTGCGTCACTAAATAATAATATAAAAATAATAATAATAAGTATAATATAGATATAAAAATAATAATAAAAGTAATAATGTATGTTGTAGTGTGTGTGTATCTAATATAAAAAAAAATAGAAATGTTAAACTTTTCCCAAGCGTATTACGGTGAAAAGTCAAGAACGTATAAATGGGAATATCTTGTAGAGTATTAGATATATCCATAAAAAGTTCCAGAAGTAGTAATAGTATTAGTAGTAATAGTAATAGTAGTAGTATAAACAACCGTGACGATCGTGTACAATCTGAAAGAAGAAAAGTCGTGTGCAGGTGCGCGCATTCGATTACAAGCAAAACGATACGATTGGTTATTCACGCAGGCTGCTCTTTTGGTATTACTTGTGTGTTCTCTCTCTCTGTGTTTTATATATGTATGTATATGTATGTGTGTGTGTGTGTTTCGATACCTCGACTAATCGAGCGATCTTTGCTCGTTCGACCAAACGCACGCTTCTGTTCTCCGTTTCTTTGCTACTTACGTAATCACAAACGTAAATACACACACACATATACAGAAAGAGAAATACAATCATATTCTTCGGGTGAGATTTAAAAAAAGAATAATCGTCACAAATAATAGGAATATAAATTATAGTATATCGTATTAATGATCTACGATATTTTTATTATTATTATTATTACAACAACAAAAAATCAAACACCAACTACACTTTGACAATTTAACACTAGATTTACTGATGTTTCGTTCATTACTTTTAATGACTTAGAAACATTGTTTGAACGAAGGGTTGAGTAGAAGAGGAGGAATTAATATTTCATTACGTAACTAAAAACAAACATGTTTTTAAAAAATAATATTTAAATTTAATATATATATATATAATAATAATAATAAAATTTTGAATGAATAAAAATAGGCTCAGTCCGTAAATCTAATGTTAATTCATTTAGTTACTTTCTTCATATTCTTTGATCATTCATACCAATTTCTATTTTATTTTATCATTCCATGTTCTTACCGTTTTCAACTAGACGAACGTTCGATGCTAATTGTTAATTGCATAAAAGTGAGAAAGAGAAGGTTG
Organism: Polistes fuscatus; assembly: GCF_010416935.1. Taxonomy (NCBI): domain Eukaryota; kingdom Metazoa; phylum Arthropoda; class Insecta; order Hymenoptera; family Vespidae; genus Polistes; species Polistes fuscatus. The sequence goes on along the minus strand of NW_025112997.1, from coordinate 19,506,432 downwards.
ATAAGTAGGATTTGAAAGAATGAGAAGGAGAGTGATACTAGCACTCGTTAGGAACGAGAACAAGATTGGAAGCTTGGCGAAGCTTCGACGAGGACGATTTATCGATTTAGACAAGAGAGAAAAAGAAAGAGAAAGAGAAAGAGAGAGAAAAAGAACATCGGGTCCCGGGCTCTTCATCAGCGATTTAATTCCCGAGCGGCGCGGCTTCGAGTTTATTTATTTTTTTGCCGGCTCGTGACCGGCACCGAAACGAGGGCGAAGAGTGGGGGGGGAGGGACAAGATTAAAAATCTCCTAATTACTTAATCGCGTTAACTCGGGTACGACCGTGTCAAAGAGAACGCCAGGCTTGTAAAGGGTGCACCAACCAACGCTTGCCATTTTTCGCTTGCCATCTCTCTCTCTTTCTCTTTTTCTCTCTTTCTCTTTTTCTCTTTCTCTCTTTTTCCGTCTCTTTATCTTTTTCTCACTAAGCAAAACTCAAATCTCTGGTTGTAACACCAAAGATAGTAGGAAATTCAGTAGACACGCATTATCGACGACCTTCCCACCAATCACGTAAAATCCCCCTTTTACTCTTGTTAATTCGATTACTCGGCAAACAAGCAGGAAAGATAGGACAGAGTGTGACAACATTAGCGTAATTTGTTCTTTAGACGTTGGTACCGAGCTGTATATATGTACAGGCACTTTCAAAATATATAACATTAAGATTGATTTAATCTAACACATCGAAATATGATCTAAAAAATAAGTAGAAAAATGAAGCGAGTGTATTAAAATCGTGATATTGTTTTTTATGTTATAATAAACGATGTATCGTTAATTGAAATTATTCCAACGTATTTTTTGAAACGTTCTCTATACGATCTGTAAATTTCTTGAATTTATTGTTTAATCCTTTCGATACTAACACGTAAATTGCTAACGACGATAATTATTGTTATTACATCATTTCTTTATTTTTTTTTTATTGTTGTAAAATAATCATTTAAAAATTATGACGATTATATTCTATCTCTCTCTCGATACTTTGCATTACGTGGAAAACAACAAAATTAAATTGTTGCTATTACTTTTCTTTCTATTTTTATTTTTATTTTTTTTTATTCGACGATAAAGTAACGACGATGATTTGCGATTAGATTTGTTCGAAAAAAAAAAAAATAAAAGATAAAATAGTTCGCGTGTGGAGGGGGGGGGTGGTAAATAATATTATCCGCAGGAAAAACATGTTCGTTCAATTTTGACCTATCTTATAAAAAACAAATGTAATTAATATCTAAACAAAACAATTCAAATTCGAATGACGAAAAAATGAATTGAAATTAAATGTTTAACATTAACGTGTTAACGATGATTTAAAATCGCGCCAACTTTTTAGGTTAGGAATTAAAAATGACATATATATATATATATAAACGATGACGACACAACGGTAGGGCTGCTGGTAGGGCCGGTAGGGCCAGTAGTCAAGAGAGAGGACGGTAGTCAAAGGGTTAGACAGTGACAAACCGCCTTCGCCTGCTGTGATTTCAGTTAATTGTCGGTGGGACCATTTCTCACTCCTCGCCTCGCGCCATTTTCGATGGCAACAAGAAGAAATAGAAGAAAAGTCAAAGAAAAAGAAAAATAAAAAGAAAAGAAGAAGTGGAAGACGACGACAACTACGACGACAACTAAGAATAAGAATAAGAAGAAGAAGAAGAAGAAGATGTTGTAAATATCCAAGAAGAAGAAGAAGAAGAAGAAGGCGCCACGAGCAAAGGGCTAAAGGTGGAACATCTTACTTTCGGGTAGGCTTAACTGGCCTAACCTTCCGCGATAATCCGCGTCTTCCTTTCCTCGTATTCTTTTGTGTAAACGACCCTCCCCTCCCCTGCCACCTCTTGCTCCTCCTACTCTTGAAAATCCTCTTCTTCTCAGCCTCCGTTCAGAACCCACTTGCTAGTGTTCTCTTCAAAAGACTCATCTTTCTTTCTTTCTTTCTTTCTTCCTACGTCTTCTTCTCTCTTTCGAGTATTAAAATCTTCAAATATTTCTCATTTATCTATTATTCAAAAAAGTTGGATAAACAAAGGAATTGCGTATTTTTACTTATTTCAAATAGATAAATCTATCTTTAAAACTAAACAAAATTAAAAAACTCGTAAATGTTTTTATACGATATCTATTATCTCAAATTAATAAGAATAATATAAAAAAGGGGTATTATATATTTCATATAGTTTAGAAATTGGATGATTATTTATAATAAAATAATTCTCGTTCTAACGTTATTAAAATATTATTCTACGAGATCCATTATTTCGTAATTAGGAAGAACATAAAGAAGGAGTTACATATTTCTTATATCTTTTTTATGAAGACAATTACCAACTCCACCCACCCCAATGACAACCAACGAGGAAAGAAAGAAAGAAAGAAAGAAAGAAATAAACAAAAAGGGAGAATATATATTTGGGAAAAAAAGTTTCACGATTGAACACCCTAAATCGTCTAGAAGACTACTTTTCGACCCTCTCCCTAAAAGTGTGAGAGAGTGAGAGAGAAATGGAAGGTCAAAGAGACTCGCGAATATAGGAGAAGGGAGGGTTAAAGTTCTCAATCCCTTTAAGGAAGAAAAAGGGAAGTGGTGATGGTGTTGGTGGTGGTGCTACTGGTCTCTCACTTGACATAGTAGGAACGGTAGTTGTCCAGAAGACACAAGCAATCTTCTTTCGAGCTTCTAATAATACTCGACGTATCGGTTCTCAGTGGTATTTTTATGGAGGGGGCCCTTTTTTCGAATATACAGCTAGAATACTTCGTCGTGTGTTCGTTCTTAAGAAAAGGAAGACATCCCGTTCGTTGTAGACACGCACGCGCACGAACACACGCACGAACACACGACACTCGAATAAAAACATATCGCGTCACGAAGGATAAATAATCCTTCCCCCGTTCTATCGTCTATTCGAAAAGTCAAAGAATACTTTTCAAAAGGGAAACTGGGTCTTCGTATAAACATGAGAAAATTCCTCGATACGTGTACGCGCGTGTGTGTGTGTGTAAGTATTCGAAACATTTTATCGGATTGTATATATTTATATATAAAAAAAAGGTAGTACTATTTTAGATTTGGTCTAGAAAATATTAGCGCACGTACTTTAAGATAATTGTTTAATTATTTTATATTCCACATATTTAATCGTTTACAACGACAACACAAACAAAATATATTTTTTTCCCCCAGAGAGTAAAACGAATAATATCGTTGATGACGAACAAGAGAATATTAAATTATTATTCAAATATTATTAATTCCATTGCTTTGTTTTTTACTTTTTTTTTATTTTTATTTTTTTTTGTTTACCGTATTAAGGCCGACCGAAAAGTTTTGTTGATTCTAATTTGGAAAACAATCGTATTATATTATATTGTAAATATTAAAATTTAGCGGAGGAATATTTTTTTTGGATGCTAACCAAAATCAAGAAAAAAAAAAATGATGTTGAATTCATATTCCCCATTGGTGACATATTATTTAAATAATAATAATTAAATGATAAAAACGTTTCTGCGCTAATATTATTTTTCCACGCGATGAGAATAATGATTTACAGGAAACCGATTGATAAGAATCGAAAAAATGGTCGGACAGGTCAGAAGTCGTAGAAACTAAACTGTTTCCTCCTACGGAAAGGGAAATCTGAAATCGTACGCGGTCGAAAACCGGGCGTAGGAACCGAGGCTGATGGTGACAGTTCAATTCGAACTTTGGCGTTCGGCGGTCAGAAATGCCGGCCGCAAAACCGCAACCATGATTTCTGTCTCTCTTTAGTCCCCTCGTTGAACGACCACCTCGTTTCACTCTTCGACCCTTTCTAGCTCATCCTATTCTCTCTACTTGTTAACCTTTTTTCTGCCTCCTCCCCTCTTTCCTTCTTCTTTTTTCTATTTATTTCTATTACGACGAATGTCATCAATGTCAATATTAATGGGGAATACCGAGTGTTTGTTCCCTTCTAACATTTTTGTATTATCCAATCGTGTTTTAAGATAGATCTACGATAATTCTTGATTTCTTAAATCATTAGATTTACGGACTGAGCCAATTTGACTCATCTCAAATATTTTTTGCTACATATATATATAAAACTTATTTAAATTATTTAATTATTTTGTAAAAATATAAATGTTAATTTTTAATGCCGTAATGAAATATACGTAAATATTAATTCCACCCCTCTACCCACTTCTTCATTCAAACAATGTATCAAAGTCATTAAAAAATAGTGAACAAAAAATCCGTAAATCTAGTATTAATCCCAAGTATCCGATTAAGTTATTTATTACCATCATTTCTGTTAATATTCATATTCATTAAGTGATATCATTTAACTCGTCAGTCGTATTAGTTTCGGAAGTAGGAAGGAATCATCAGGACGATCAGGGTCGAGGATATTCGATCGTTTCGCACGATCGAGCAGCCACTACATGCCTCGAAGGGGAGAACAAGCATATACATACATATACATATATATATGTATGTGAAACGTTCGCACTTACGAAAGCGAAGAGCTGGAAGAGAGATGGATGAGGATGATGGCGGAGGAAACGTAGAAGAGGAGGTAGAGAAAGGTAGGCCGATGGCGTGCAGTTTGCCAATTTGCCGCAGGCGTTGTGCGTACCGAAAGAGAGAGAGAGAGAGAGACAGAAACATCGGTTAGCGTAGCACGCAGCAATCAACTACGACGACGACGACGACGACGACGACGACGATGGTTACTGGGTGGGCAGCCAGTACCAGCGAACCACCAGCACCAACAGTAAACCAAAGGTTGAGAATCAGCCAGAGAGATGAAGTGAACGAACGAACGAATGAACGAATGAACGAATGAACGAACGAGATTCGCCGAAAGGCCAGCACGAGGAACATCAACATCAGCATCAGCACCAGCATCAGCAACACCACCAAAATCGGAGCCCACGGAACAGCAGCCTGATGTGCGGTTGAAGAGATTAATATGCGTGCGAGGCTCACACCGTTCGATCTCCCCACCCATGTTAACCTTCGCACCACCTACCTCTACTTCCAACTCCGGCATCACATCGGTTCTCTAGGTCCACCGCCAGCCACCTAACCGTCCTCCACCCACCCCCGTTTCAACCACCACTGACTCTACGTTGTCCTTTTGCTCGACCACCCCTAACACCACCACTACCACCACCATCACTACTACCATCACCAATTCAGTAGTAGTAACCCCATCGGCATCTCCTCCTCCTCCTCCTCCTCCTCTTCCTCTTTCCTCGACTGTACATCCTGCGCCTAACTGGCCCCATTTACCGATACAAATGTAACCTTGTATACCTACAATAGAAATGTCTCTGTGTTTTATCTCTCACACACTCACACACTCACTCTCTCTCTCTCTCTCTATTTCTCTTTTGGTATCTCTCTTCGGTTACTACTACTGTCGGCGTATATAAATGTGCGTGTCATGCGTGAACACAACGCATAGAACACGCGAGCTGTCGCGGTTACGTTTAGTAATTTCTGTCACGAGTCCTGCGTTCGAAATGTCAACGCGTTCTCTCGTGTAACTACAAAACGGAATGACCATTCTCTCTCTCTCTCTCTCTCTCTCTCTCTCTCTCTCTCGTTACTCACCGTATTCTCCACTCACGTATGCATCGTCGAGATTAGGCACGCGACTAACGCGTCTCTGAGAAAATTCGAGACGTGCTTTGCACGTTGATCGCGTTATCATAACGTTTCCATAACCTTCGCTTAAAACGTTGTACAAATTTCAACGAGTAACAAAGAAACGTAGAAGATGATGATGATGATGATGATGATGAAAGCTTAACGTTACAAATAATAATCATAATCTATCGTATTAGAGTTAAACGGTTGCTAACACAAATAGCCTTTTAGATTTTACTGCTATTTTCTCTCTCTCTTATGGTGTTTTTACTCTTGCTAAATGTATATCTATGTGTATACGTGGATACGAACAGGAAAAGGGGATATCTCGTCTTACCATAGATAGGAAAGAAAAATAGTCGCTCTCGGAGAGAGAGAGAGAGAGAACTTCGAAGGTAAAACGGTAAGTACGGTGCCTATGATGGTATGTGCTTGCGTGTAGAAGAAAACGAAAGATAAAGAAAGAAAAAGATATAAAGAAAGAGAGAGAGAGAGAGAGAGAGATGTGTCGTATCGGTGATGTCGACGCTGCGGACGAAGTTGCAGGCAATCCAGAGAGGAACGAAAGAGGATATAAACGAGTCGGCGTGCATAGGATAGGAGGACTCCTCCCTCACCACGCCCAGAAACTCGTCGAGAAACTCGTAATACCTCCTTTTACCCTTCTGCGTCTCGTAAAGGACTCGCACTCTATCTCTTTCCTTCCCTCTCTATTTCTCTCTCTCTCTCTCTCTCACTCACTCTTTCTTTTTCTTTCTCTTTATCTGTATCTATCTATCCTTCTTTGTCTCTCTTCTACCTTTCTATATTCTTCCTTCTTTCCCTCTCTCTCACTCGCTCACTCACTCACGTTCTGTCTATCTCTCTCTCTCTCTCACTCTCACTCTTTTGGTTAGGTTCGTACGACGAAGTATACTACTGGTCTAGGAGGCGGAGCTTCTATTTCTAGCTCCGGCGCGAACGATGCTGATCGTTAAACGAGACGCCAAAGGAAAGATAGAGATAGAGTTCTATTCTGTAAGAAAAACGTGAAGGAAGAGGAGGAAGGGGAGGAGGAAGGGGAGGAGATCAAACATCCTCTTCTTTTTTACCCCTTTTATACGCTAACGTGTTTTCCACTTTTCAACAGAAGTGTTTTCTCGGAAACGAGAAACGTCCTCATTGAGTCTTACGACCCCGACCAACGCAAGGGAGAGAATAAAAATATAAAAGAGAGAGAGAGAGAGAGAGAAACGAATGAGTTTTCTTTTGATTTTGTGTGTGTGAGAGAGAGAGATAGATCAATTCGAACGAAACAAAAATTCGAAGGAAAAGAAAATAAAGTAAAAGAAAATCGATCTTTTGGTCAATGTAAAAAATATCATAGATATTTCATTTATTTTTATAATAACACACATACCTGCGATCAGTATAAAAAGAAAAAGAGAACGCGAACGAATTTACTTATTTTTCGGTACGATCAAAATTCGAATATTAGAAGAAAATAATTCTAATTGGAAAAAAAATATGAAATCGATCTTTTGATAAATATCGACATTTGATTTTATTTTTTTCTTATTGCATAGTAACACACACACATACACACACATATGTTTGATCAAACGATACAAGAGTGCTACTCACACAAACGTATGGAAATACGTACGAAGAATCTTTCCTCTTTCTGGATACCCAAACCACACGAAAGAATCATGTCTGTATATATGTATTACGTATTTATGTTTAAAGAGAGAGAGAGAGAGAGAGATCGAATAAAAAAAGAGGAAAAGAAAAATAAAATAAGAGAGAGTGAGTGAGTATGCTTCGAAGAGCTCCGCCTAGTTGATTGCAGCAAGAGGAGGAGACCACTCGGTCGTCGGGTTATTTCGCTCCTTGGTTTGGTACCACCAATGCTGTGCCACCGCTATTACCTCCCACCCCTTTACCCTCCTCCTCCTCCTCATCCTCATTCTCCTCATCCTCTTCTTCTTCTTCTCCCACTACTCCTCTTCTTCCTTCTCCTCATTTCCTCCTCCTCCACCTCCTCATCTGTTCCACCACCACCACCACCATCATCTCAACCACCTCCTCCTCATCCTCATCCCCCATCATCCCAGCACGTCTCCTTTTCGCAATAGTGTATTCCGCAAGCTGCAGCTGCATTTGCTCTGCGTATGGATCTTTTCCTCTTCCCACCCCCTCCTCCTCCTCATCCTCACCCTCCCAACCCTTCATCCCACTTCTCATACCACCCTCCTTCCCTACGTCTCTCTTACCAACCTCCATCCTCCTCCTCCTCCTCATCTTCATCCTTTTCCCCCACCCTTTCTTTCTTTTGCTCACTCACTCTCCCTCTCTCTCTCTCTCTCTCTCTCTCTCTCGCAGCCTCTCGCAGCCTCTCGCAGCCTCTCTCAGCCACTCCGTTCGATAATTCCAGCGGTTTTCTTGTATTATCGACTAAACGACTCTCTCTTACCTCGCAAGAAAACTCTCGCGCACATCGGTGATTCGTTTATTCGTTCTTATATAAAAATAATTCTACGAGTTAGATTATCGTACGAGGTCAACCGTCGCAAAGCATGTATATTATTATGTCATATAATTTGTATTTTGTTATGATTAACTCTACGTAGTCATAACCACGAAAATAATTTCATGTTATTGTTTTTAAATGTACGATAAAGATAGAGATAGATAGATATATTATAATGTATACGACGACTTTTAGATTATTTATTATTTTATTATTATTGAAATGAATTATTCATTGAATGGGGTGTCTCTAGATAAATGGCACGTGTTACCTTTCGTTAAATTTGGATTATTATATCTAATTTAGTGTTGGAGTTTAATGAATTATTTTCTCATTATTAGATTATTATTCATATTTTGAAAGCAGATGATTGTAGGTATACGTCCGATACATTAGTTAATATGTTATATTTATGTTTTTTATTTAATTTTTAAATGTGGATGTGTCTAGAAAAATGTGATACGATTGGATTTCGTAAAATTTGAATTAATTGTATCTATTTTCTCTCTCGTCTTGATGTTTTTAATATGTTATTTTATCATTATTAGATTATCATTCATATTTTTCAAAATGGAAAACGTAATTGCGTTACATTTTCTCATTGTTTCTTTAAAATGATAACAATTGAAAGTTTTAAAATTATTTTTTACATAGGTTTTTCCTTCCAGACAACGATCATTCAATAATTAATACTAATCTCGAATAAATATCATAAAACGTATAAAAACGCTTCTTTATTTTATAACCACCTATCAAATGGACGAACGAGATGAAAATAGGTCATTTTTTGATTATTAAACGTCAAAGTGTGTTCATATAGGAGAAAATACGTGTTTTTCCTATATGTTTAACTTTCGAATAAAATAAACGAACGCGAACGACTAGTGTGTGGAGGGTAAAAATTTTCTACGAAACGAGCCGCCCGCACGTTTGAAATCAAACAAAACGATTGAGAGATAGATAGATCGATCTTTTACTCTGGTAAAAAAAAAACAAAAAAGAGAGAGAGAGACAGAGAAAGAAAGAAAGAAAGAAACAAAAATACAACATGAACGAACTGCGTGTAGCCACAAAGTGGTTGGTTGTTGGGATTATTAGCAGATATTCAATGTAATCCATTATTTCTGATCATTTGACGAACGTTTCGTTCGTTAACGCGTCGAAACATCGACTAACCACCATTACTATCTACCATTTCTTTTTTCCTACGACTAAAAATCACAAAAAAAAAAAAAAGGTAGAGAAAAATTCCTAGATAGTCCCTAGGAAATATCTAGGAATAGTCCCTAGGAATAGTCCCTAGGAACTATCTAGGAATACGCGTTCTCCTCGTACGCGTAAAATTCGCGCTGGGCTGTTAGATAGATTTCAAAAAGTTTCGATTATTTCCCGGGGACACTCGAAAATCACGGCGGAGTGGCCAGTTTCACGGACGAGGGCTCTTTCGAGTGGCCGAACGGTGGGTGGGGTGGGGCGGCCGGTGGGGTGTGAGTGCCTGTGCGAAGGGATGCCAAAGGGTGGAAGAAGAGACCGGAACGATGAGTCTCTGACCCATATTAGCAGTCAAATTTTTAATTGCATTTTTTCAACCGACGAGAAACAACAAAAAAGAGAAAGAGAAAGAGAAAGGGAAAAAGAGAGAGAGAGAAAGGTATATATATATGTGAGTGTGTGTGTGTGTGTGTCTATAAAGAATGGGTAGAACATGGTTGAAGGGGGATTGTACCTTATGGGCCACAACAACGTTGCATGGATCGTCATGGTCCGTTCGTTCGACTCGTTCGTTTGTACTCTCTCGACGAAAAAGGGAATGAGAGAAAGAGAGAAGAAAATAGATGGATAGAATGATAGAAAGAGACGGATATATACAACATGTTCCGTAGAGCTTGTTCGCACATGACCATCTCGCTTACCTTCTCTCTCTCTCTCTCTCTTTCTCTTTCTCACACCCCTTTTCGTGTACAACCAATTACCAATCACTCTCGCGGAACAATAAAGCAAAACCGTGGAAAAAAATTCCCGTAGAAAGTATCGCGTTTCATATACGTGTACCTAACGCCTCCCCCACTTACTTGTGTGAGTACGCATGTTTTCTATACCTACGAATACAAAATATGAAATATATAAGAAAATATACGTGTTGTGTCTCTGTACTCTGTGTACACGTATGTGTGTGTGTGTGTATACGTGTGTGTTTGATCAGTTTAGTCGTCATCTTTGTGTGAGTACGCGTATTTTCTATACCTACGAATACAAAATATGAAATATATAAGAAAATATACGTGTGGTGTCTCTGTACTCTCTGTATACGTATGTGTGTGTATGTGTGTGTGTTTGATCAGTTTTGTCGTCATCTTTGTGTGAGTACGCGTATTTTCTATACCTACGAATACGAAATATGAAATATATAAGAAAATATACGTGTGGTGTCTGTGTACTCTGTGTACGTGTGTGTTTGACCAGTTTTAGTCGTCATCTTTGGTCGTAATCGTTGCTATCGTAAATAACCACTGTCGTATAACCTTTGACCGAAAAAGAGAAGAAGAACAAATGACCTAACGGAAATAAAAATTTCGTACGCTCTCGTTGACCCCCGCCCCTACCCCCCAGGATAAACGTTTTATCAGTCACCAAATTTTTTTTTTATTTCTTTCTGTACCTTTTCTTTTCCTTCCCCCTTTCCCTCCCGCTCTTTTTTCAACCCTCCTTTTTCCTTTTCGTTCACAAAATCGTCGACGCATACGTTCGCATGAAAGAAACAAAAAAATAAAAAAAGTATATATATATAAAAAAAAAAAGAATAATTGAAAGATTCGAATGACCGGGGGTGGAGGAGGAGGGGAGGGTGATAGGTGATATCGGTTTGGACAGTTTTCGGCAGATAAATCTCATCGTTGATGTTCCGATCTCGCAAAAGAGATAGGAAAGAAAGTAAACGATACGCGTATACACGGGACAGGAGCATGGTGGGGGGCGGTAGGGGGCAGGGGGCAGGGCTTATCGGTTTTTATTCGTTAGAATGGAATAAAAGAAAAGAGATAGACGAAAAAAAAACAGAAAAAGAGAGAGAAAGATATACACACATGATGCACGCACGTACACACACACACACACGCACACAGAAGTTTCCATGAAAAACGAGAAGGAAAAGTTAAAGAAAAGGTGAAAAACAAATGTCCGGAGAAAAATCGCGTTAGCGTATCAAGACAAACAGATAGATAAGGGGGTTAACGACGATCATTTGCCGGATCGTTGGTGAAAATTCGATAATCTATATTTCAAGCTTCGCGTATATATGCCTCGTTATTATTTGTCCATATTGGGATGTGTGTTGTGTTGTGTGTGACGGTGGTATAGGTCTCGCGTTACTCGACTTCTCGAAAATCCATGATAACGAGTTATACCGATAGGAAAGAGAGTCAATATAATCTCTAAACGAAACGAAACTAAACGAAATAACAATGGAGTAATAACAATAACAACGAACAAACGACCGAACAAGAGAGGAAACAAAAATAATTGTAAGAAGAAAAGAATCCATGTAATATATAGATTATATTACTATTGTTCTTATTATTATTATTATTATTATTATTATTATTATTATTATTATTATTATTATTATTATTATTACGTATCGATATGTATGTATTTAAACATTCAACGTTTAACTATTTCTTATTCGTCTAAATTTTCTATGCTCATTCGTAAAATTCATCCAAACTATTTAACAACTAATTTATTGGAAAATACTGATTTGATTTACGCGTAGATTTAAACAAAATTCAACCCTTCTGATCTAGGAACAAGATAACAATACAACGAACAAACGACCGAACAAGAGGAAACAAAAATAATTATTGTAAGAAGAAAAGAATCCATGTAATATATAGATAATATTACTATTGTTCTTATTATTATTATTATTATTATTATTATTATTATTATTATTATTAATATTATTATTATTAATATATTACGTATCGATATGTATGTATTTAAACATTCAACGTTTAACTATTTCTTATTCGTCTAAATTTTCTATGCTCATTCGTAAAATTCATCCAAACTATTTAACAACAAATTTATTGGAAAATACTCATTTGGTTTACGTAGTTTTAAACAAAATTCAATTCCTTCTGATCTAGGAACAAGATTTAATTAATAATTTTCTATTCTAATAGAGTTATCCATGTGTTTATACTTATCATTGTAATGATCCTTTTTTTTATTTTAATTTACAATTCATATTAATGTATCAGCATATAAATTACTTATAACTGTCACTAAGAATTGATTATTCTGTTTTCTTCTATTAATGAGAAGAAAAAAAAAAGAAACAAAATTCGTAAAATTCAATTCCATTTAAATTCGATTCGATATAGGTAACACAGGTACAATGATTAAAACGTTTTCTATTCTTCTCCTTCTTCTCCTTCTTCTTCTTTTTCTTCGTTGTCGTTCAAAACGTAATCGTTGCAATACGCAGAATACGTGCGTTAGCAAAAACCGTCTACACGTCCCCCCCCTCTCTCTCTCTTTCTCTCCCGAATAAAAGTGTACTCGTTTTCCGTATGCTACTACTACTACTACAACTACTACTATTACTACTACCAACAAATGTAAAGAGTAGGAAACTCGTCCGTCGCAACGAGAGAGACGCTCATTTGTATTCTTAAAGCGAATCGCGAGCTCGCGATTTACTATCACGTCGTACGAATTATTTAGTAATCAAATTTTCCCCACCCATCCGCAACGACAACCCTTACGCCATTCTCTTCCACTTCCCTACCCTCCCCTTCTTCCTCCTTTACCTCCTCACCCTCCTTTTCCTCCTCACCCTCCTACACCTACTCCTATTACTCGTTCTGCTCATGGAAAATCGTTTCGAGGATGAAAGGGTGCTGCTGAGGTTCTACACAGCTGGAAGTTGAGTGGGAAGGGGTGAGAAGGGGTGGGGAGGGGGGATAGTCGTTGTCAGATAACGTTACCTCTTTTACAATGATTTCTCTATTTTACGATAGATGCGTGAGAGGATCATTAGGATCTACGATGAGAAAACTACGAGCACACTACGAATTTTACGACGATCAAATTTTCATATCGAGAAATTTCATTTATATTAAATACGTTTTAAATTTATTAACAAATTTTTTAACGTGATTTTTTTTTTGTCAAGAAATATATATATATATAATAAATGAATCGTTTTCACGAGAAATATATTATATGTATTCAAGGAAAACGTTTCATATTTTTACGTTTATCTCGATTTTCTTCGAAAAATTAACTGCCATTACTTAAAGGTGATAAATTGTCCAAACATTTTTACGTTTATATTTCGCGATCGTACTTTCCATTTTTTTTTTTTTCAATGAAAGATAATCAAACATTTCTTCATTTATTATTTCTGTTCGATTATTCGATCTTAAATATTAAACGAATTAATTTGTTTTCACAGTTGCACACACACACACACACACACACACAGAGTGTTAAAAACTTAGATTTAACGAATATTAAATTCCCGTTTAAATTAATATTTGTATAGAAAGAGGAAAATTTACTGTTTAAAGATTAACAAATGTGACAAAAGTTGCGTAACTTTATAGAACGTTGGGGTGGGAGGGGGAGGGGGCGAGGACACGTTCGGGTTAAGCCAAGAACGTACGTTCTTTCAACGAAAAAAAAAAAATATTAAAAGAAAAAGAAAAAAAAGAGAAAAAAGAAATAAGTGCAAAAAAATGGCAGGAGGTAACCAGAAACCCCACCCCCACCCCTTACTCCCACCACCCATGTGTTGGACAAAACGAAGCCACGAATGCGCTTTAGTAGAAACCGGCCCCGTTATCTTTCGGGTTGTACTTTTTTTACGTGCGCGTAAATACGCCAGGACGATATAATATAGGGAGAGAAAGAGGGGTGAAGGAGGAGGAAGAGGAGGAGGAGGGTGGGAGGAAGGGAGGAAGGGAAGAAGGGGGAGAATGAACGAGGGAATGAACGAGGGATACGACGACAGAGGTTAAGAGTGGAGTGAGAACATTTCCCTTCTCTCTTTCTCTCCTTCTCATTGCACCCTTTTTGGTAGCCCAAAAAGAGAGAAAAGGACGCACGACCACGAAACGACAGGCGTAAACCGGAAGTCCCGTGATTTCGAGCTGACCGAACGAATGGCCATCGTTTTTAGGTATTTACGCCCGATGTTCGGAGATTTTCATGCGATCGACGTGAATCCCGACTCACCCTCTCTCCCCCACCACCCCCACCCACCCATCTCCTACTACTAGGAAATTTCAGGAATTCCTGATATCTCGTAGGATAACAGGGATTTGTTGAAAAAAAAAACCAAGAAAAAAAAACAATGCGGCTCGATCTAAAATATAATATAATATCGTTAGTTCGAAAATGTTTGTATTAGTTCGATAAATAATAATATATCTAATTTATAAAATATTAAAAATAAATATTTGTTTTCTTTACTGTTACGTAATTTGTTAAGCAATGAACAATTGTGCCCATAATTATGAAAGTGTAATTATCTAAGTCATATATTTCTTGTTTGGAAATATTTAAAGAATTACATTTGAACATTCAATGAATTTTATATAATATTATCTAATATTAGTTATATTATATTATTTAATATTAATTTTTCTTTTATAATATTACTATCTAACGGTTAATTTTTGACAATATCGTTCAAATTACACTGAATTAATTTAATTGAAAATAATGTGGCGTGAAATAACTGATAAAATCATTTTTCCTTCAATTTTAATCTTAAACTAATTTCATAATTGTGCTCATAATTATGAAAGTGGTCTAAGTCATATATTTCTTGTTTGGAGATATTTAAAGGATTACATTTGAACATTCAATGAATTTTATATAATATTATCTAATATTAGTTATATTATATTATTTAATATTAATTTTTCTTATATAATATTACTATCTAACGGTTAATTTTTGACAATATCGTTCAAATTACATTGAATTAATTTAGTTGAAAATAATGTGGTGTGAAGTAACTGATAAAATCATGTTTCCTTCAATTTTAATCTTAAACTAATTTCATAATTGTGCTCATAATTATGAAAGTGTAATATCTAAGTCATATATTTCTTGTTTGGAAATATTTAAAGGATTACATTTGGACATTAAATAAATTCTATATAATATTGAAATAACAAACACTACCTAACGGTTCATTTTTGACAATATCGTTCAAATTACATTAAATTAATTCACTTTCAAATAATATAATATAAAATAACTAATAAAATCATTTTTCCTTCAATTTTAATCTTAAACCAATTTCATAATTATGGACACAATTGATCTAAACGCTTGATCTTCTTCAACCATCTCGTTCGAATTTATTTGATCTATTTGAATCCGTCGTATCTCTTTTATACGAAGGAAAAAAAGAAGCAAATGACAAACGATTATAGTTTTTATTGAAAATTGATGAAGAGTTGATGAATAAAAAAAAGATCATAAGAATCTTGAGATAAAATTTAGTGAAAATTAGTGGTCGGTAGGAAGAAGAATATACACGCCGTTGCGTCTATCTAATGCGTCTCCCATAAAACTCGATAAACGCCAGTTATGTCAATCATTCTTTAATGAGAATGCGTTTCATACGAGCGCCCAACGAACGAGAGTATTGGCCAATAACGTTGATCGTTAACGAACCACGGCGTACGTCGCGCTATTAAATTGATGTTCCACCTTGCCAATGAGAAATTGTATAAATATCAGCGAACGTCGGTGTTGTGCGAGCGTCGAAAACGTGACGCGTCGCGTTTACGTGAATCGCGCGAGAAAACAACGGAAACAAAAACAACAACCAACGTCAAAATATTCTAACCGTACAAAATATTATAAAAGACAAAAAAAGAAGAAGAAGAAGAAGAAAATGATACAAATTTTCGAACAGTTTCTTATTCATCAATCTCTGCGAACAACGACACGTGTAAACTGTTAAACCAAATTACGAGAAACAAGTAGAAATATAATAATAATAATAAACAAAATATTACTCTTAAAAAGTGACACAAATGTACCCACTAAAATCCATATTACTAAGCCGCTTATCGTTACACCCACATTCCACTTCTATCCTTTCCATGTGTTTCGCAATGTTTATTCTAATACGACTATATTACTACTATCGAAATATAATGCTTTATTTTTTATTTTTATTCTTTTGCATTAGTAAACTAAATAGATAAACAAAAAAAAACCACACTCGCGTACAAATTTTGTACAAAAACTAAAAAATAGATGGTAAACAAAATTTCACGTTAATGGACGTTAATGGAAAAGTTCGGCTAACCGAATCATTAGAATTCTGTGAAGAAAGACGTTTAAATAATATAACAGTATTATTACTATATATGTGTTGGTGGTATATGATAAAATTATGGAAAAAAGATGAAGTCAGGGGAAAATGTGTTTCGTTATTTTTACTTTTTCCAGTTAGCACTCTCGGAATAAGGACGATACTCGAATAAACAGCCACGAAAACACGTTTCACGCGTTTTACCGACTACCACGCGTAATATAATCGGTTGAAAAGCAATGTTAAAATGCTCCGAGAGAGGAGAAAGGGGAGGAGGGGGGAGGGGGGAGGGGGGTGTCGCGAATAATGAAAAAGCGAGTCCTCAAACTCGATTTATAATCAGTTCGGCGGGCATCTGATCGGTCGACAAGTAAAGCTCGCGTATCGTTCGATGCTCAACGGTGGAAAGCGTGCAAGTATTTAAATCTATGCGTGTACATATGTTTGTATATGTTTCACTGTGAGTAATACGCGTGTATGTGTGTGTGTATGCATGTATGTTTATGTGGCTGAGTGTATATACACCCGAATTCATTCGCACGTGCACCTTGTCCTGTCGAACGGAGAGTTTCGGTTCCCCGATAGAAAGAGAGAGAGAGAGAGAGAGGGAGGGAGAGGAGAGAGAGAGGGTAGAAAGAGGGCGGAAGGCTCGCCACCTATCCTCCACCACGATTTGGCAGCCTGTTTGAATGTTTTGCAACGAGTTTATTCGAGTTATCAATTTCCTGACAAATATCTGCATTTCCCTATCCCCCTTCTCTCTCTCTCTCTCTCTCTCTTTCTTTCTCTCTTTCTCCCTGTACGTTTCTCGTGGTATTTCTGTCTCGCTCATACCCTTTTGAAATTTTCGCCCATTCACTCCCTCGTCAACGTCGATCCCGTCCAAAGATACGCATCGATCGAGGCCACCGTGATACGATATTACGCTATAAAGTTACACGTTTTTACGATGCACATTACATTAAGGTCGTTAGCGAGTTTTAAATTTTGTAGAAGGGAAAGAGAGAGAAGGAGAAGGAGAGAAGTGAGAGGGAATGATCGACTCGCAACGAATTTTTATACAAATTTGTACGAAAGTCAAGAAAAAGGGAGAGATACTTTCCTTTCGTGTGATCGATCGAAAATATTTGTAAATATCTCAAAGAAATATGAATTTATATAAAAACGCATATATATATGTGTATTATATATATATATATATATATATTTGTGGAATGCGAACCAAACTTAACCTCCAAGCCAAACTTAAATAGGCATTCGTGAGAAGATTGGACGGTGGGCCCTGAATAGCTCAATGGTTAAAGTGCAGTCAGTCGTCCGGAAAACGGAAGATCCGGGTTCGAGTCCCGTCCAGTCAATCCAACGGCCCAATTTTTTTCACGAATCCTACATATATATCATATTTACGTGAAATAAAATTCGTTGATGGTACACGTTACTACTCGTGAATGAGAATTGTAACGAAAGCCAATCGAACGACACGGATGGTAGGAGAGAAACGGTACTCGTTTAATCGGCCAACGATGAAACACCGTCGGGAATAATTTATTTATCGGAGCTCAATAATGATCGGTCTCGTTGGTAGAAGTTCTATGAACGTGACAGAAGCACGATCGGTATTACCCCCCTATGTACGTATGCATATAATACACGTACGCTTACGTACGGTAACCGTATATATACGCGTTTATATGTGGGTGTAAGCTTGCACACATCAGATCATCGGCCAATATTAGTTTCATATCATTTTTTCCGTATCATTAGATACAAATAAACGCAGTGTAAATGCTCCGAGCTCAGTCGCAAATGATTATTTGCACATGTATCCATGACAATCTGGAAGTATTGGTTTCGAATGTGTGTATATGTGTGTATATATGTCTGTGAAAGAGAGAGAAAGAGAGAAACAGCGAACGAACGAACGAACGAACGAATGAACGAATGAACGAACGAATGAACGAATGAACGAGAGAGCAACTCTCGAAAAACGGCGTGCTCTGGGAGAGAGTGTTTAATCGAAATGGCGCATCGCTGGGCTCGAAATACGCGCGCCGGGTACCCGAGGTTCGCATTGACACGCGAGAGATCGAATTATTTGCTAGACATTCCGCGATTTCCCGCAAATTTTCCAGTCGCTTGCATCGTTGATTCGAGCTTGCCCAGTAACTCCGAACACGACCACCCACTCCCCACCCCACTCCTCAACCTCGCACCAACTCCCGAAACTCCCGTTTATAGGTAGGTAATACTCCTCTTATTCCTCTTTAAACTCACCCTTATAAACGAGTCATCAAATGAAATCAAATTCATTTTCAAATCCTTATTATAGTTCCGGAAATACTTTGATTGTTCATTATTTCAATCGAACAAACTTATTTTTATTATTAATCGAAAAATATTATTAAAAAAATAATAATCAATCGAATAACTCTTTTATCTAACATACTTTATCGTTGTTGTTGCTGTTGACAGAATAGAAGAAGAAGAAAAGAAAAGAAACGAGTGGAAACATTCGTTGTTCGAAATTCGCGTAACGTTTGAATGATGAAATTGAAGTAACTTATAGATGGTAGAAAATGAACGTTAACTGTTTCCTTCCTTCCTTCCTACCTTACTTTCTCTTCGTACGAACTGTAACGTGTGGCCAGGCCTGCCCACAAAGTGAGTATCGACTAATTAGCGACGCGAGTAACGTCACAGGTAACGCGCACTTTGCAATGGTCAAAGGACATTGTTATCCATTACGCTCCGATCCCTTTTTCTCTCTCCCTCTCTCCCCCCCCTCTCTCTCTCACTTTGCTATCCCCTTCAGTTTGCACCTTCACTTTTTCCTCGCGTAATCAAACGAAAATTAGCAGGAGAGAGAAACCTTTTTTCTTTCTTTCTTTCTTTCCTTCCGTCTCTCTCTTTCTCTCTCTCTCTCTCACACACACTCTGTAGAAAATTTACAAAGCGAGTTTCCAACGGTAAAAGGACAATTCTAAAAGTAATGAGTACGCGAGAGGGAAAATTCTGGTAGGGTGAATCCATACCTCGATGAACACATAGAAAAGAGAAACAGAAACAGAAAGAGAAAAAGAAAAAGAGAGAGAGAGAGAGAGAGAGAAAAAGTGGACGGCAAGGTAGCTGAGAAAAATGAATGGCTCTATCTTTCGGTAATTAAGACAGACCCGGAAAAATAAACAAACTTGCGAAAACGAGAACGAAAGGCTTTGCTGATGGGCCAGTTCTCTCTCTCTCTTTGTTTCATTTGGTGAAGCAGCTGTTACGTTGCCTAGGGCCGAGTCAAATAAACGGTTTTAGGTAGATTAAGCACACAAATCTCGATGCTCTTTCCCTTATGCTGGACTCTCTCTCTCTCTTTCTCTCTCTTTTTCTCTCTTTATTTATCTCTTTGGTTATTCTACTTCCTCCTTTTCAGTCCAACTGTTTGTTGACACGAGACCGTTGATACTCCTACCTACTATCATCCAAAAATATGATCGTCCTCGTTCGTATAAACTGTAACCTCGAAAATCCTAACTTTCGGTCAACAACGATTAAATTTAAACCGTCCATTTTCGTAATATTCTCATCCAGATTTTCTAATAATTTCAACTTTCGCATATACGTGGCCGAACGTGTTTATATTTGCGCGTGCACACACACGCACAAGTTTTCCGCGACATTTCTATATGAATTTTGGAGATGAATATCAAACAAACGGATGAATATCGTCAAACACTGTACGACTTTAGGTATCTAATGCATTAACGTATTAACGAAGCTCAAACGAATATTATGTATGCTTTTTCAGCACAGTCTACTGCATGCGTTCATAAAAATAATGATCGATATTATTAACATTCGATCATTTTTTTTTTTTTTAGAATGTGGATGATCAAAAGGAAAATAATAACTACGGGTAAATCTCTCTCTGATTGCTTGTTCTCAATTATTAAACGATATTTCATTGACATATTTATATAACGAGATATATTAGATTTAACGAAAAGATTTACCCATAGCGAAAGAAATGGAAGAATGGAAGAGTTACGGAGTAAACTAAACAATTATTAATAATTAATATACTCGTCGTATACAGTTAGTCACAAAAATATTCGTATACTCACTGTTAATTTAAAACAATCGATATTTTATTGTCATAGAATACTACAAAATTCTGATAGACAGAAACATATTTTAGAATTATCAGACTTTTAAATGAATACAAATGTCAGTTTATCAGAATTTGGAAGCTTCGTTTTACAAGCAAATAATATCGATTGTTTCAAATGTACAATAATACCTTGTACGAATACTCTTGAAATTCACTGTATTACGCACACGAAGATTATCAGTTTATCTTCTAAAAAGATCATATTGGTATGTATCTTTAAGATCAAAATATATTCCATTTATTCTAGCGAAGTATTCTTCGAACAATAACTTCCGGGACTCTTCCAAGAAGGAGAAAATAGAAGAAAAGTCGATAGGAGAATCGGTAGGATGATGGTGGTGGTGTTGGTAGAAGGAGCAAAGAATAGATAGATAAAGATAGATAGGAAGGGGGAGTGGGTAGATAGATATAGGTAGATAGAAGACTCACGTCTGTAAGGTCGTCCCTCCTCGGGGGTGGAGCGCTCGGTGTTCTCGGATCCGGGTGTGGCGTTTGCGTCTCGGTCCTCCTCCTCGGGGGTTGGGCCTCGATTCGGCGCCGAGCCGGTCCCGGTGCCCGTCGGAGAACGGCTCGCGGAACCAGCCGGGCTGTGAGGTGGAACTTCCGGCCCGGAGGATAGCACTGATGAAACGGCACCACTGGCTGTACCACCAGCACCAGCACCAGCACCACCAGTACCAGCACCAACGACGTTAGCAGAGCCCGAACCGGTGGCTGTGCTTCCTGGGCCCGAAACTGAGACGACTGCACCTCCACCGGCGGAGGGGGGCAAGGACGTAGGCGAGAACATGTTCGACATGCTCGAAAGGGAGCCGATGCTTGGTAGCCCCGAGCCGGCTACCGAACCGTTACCCGTCTCGACCTTGAGGCACTTGCTCGGTGGCGCGAACGCAGAAGGACCAAGGGGCCTGAACCCGCCGAATGGTAACCGATGGTCCAACGGGTGAAGAAATTGTGGCGGCAGGTGAAGCATATGATGAAGCCCGTAACCGAGGGACGCCGCTGTGCTGAACGGCACCTGGAGCTCCTTCGAATCTGTCACCTGTATTCCATTTGTTTTCAACATTAGATATATACATGTGCAATGCCAAACTTAAATAGGCATTCGTGAGGAGATTGGACGGTGGGCTCTGGATAGCTCAATTGTTTAAAGAGCAGTCGCCCTGAAAGCGGAAGATCCAGGTTCGAGTCCAGTCAGTCCAACGGCCCAATTTTTTCACGAATCCTAAATACACAAATCACTATTTTCCCTTTTCATTTTTCAAGTTATATTTTCTGTTTCTTTAAACGTGACATTTTCTAACTTCGTACCATCGAACCTTTTTTCTTTAACCTTCTCCATTCAAGACCAACAAATATTCTAATATTTCAAATTTACGGATAAAGATTAATTACCGAGTACTAGGTACAACAAACGAATGGACTCTGCTAGTGGATAAGGATTCACCGTTTGCTTTTTCAAACGTTAAGCTAATCGCGAACGATGGAACGTGATTTCGACGTGCAACGAATGCATCCCTCCTCTTCCTGTCTTTCTCTCTCTTTCTCTCTCTCTCTCTCTTGTAACTTTTCAACCGACCAAACCGTAATTTTCATCCATTCGTTATGAAAAAAACAGAGAGAGATAGAGAAAGGGAAACAAAAAGAAAGAGTGAGAGAGAAAGAGGGACGACGGGGGTTAGAGGGGGTAACGGGAGCAACATATTTGCCGAAGCTTATTTTGTTTGTTGGCCTTTTTATTTTTCTTTTTTTCTTTTTTTTTTATTTTTTTAATGATACACGTTACACGTGGGAAATACGTTTCGTCAGCCGATGAACGAAACGTTACCCGATAAAATGAAACTGCGGTATTTCCATTACATGTAGAAAAGGTGAACGTACAAAAAAAAAACCAAAAAAAAAAAATATCTATATATCTGTGTGTGTGTGTGCGTGTGTACATATATCTATCCATCTGTACACACTTTTGACATCACCGGTGTTTGGCGTCGATGAACAACACGAGGGATATATTTCTGGCAATAAGTTTAAAAAGTTAATGGCATCCTGATTGCGCGTTAGTTTCGACCTGAGTTTCCGGCAAAAATTATTAAAGACGTTAATCCGCGATTTATGTAACAGACAAAATACCAGAGAAATTACGCGTAAACGTAAAGGATATGTTTAACGATATAAATCAGCCCCCGTGTTCTTTCCTTACTTAATGATTCACCCTACAAATGAAACATCTTCGATGTAAACGCGTTCTAAATATTATAACAACAACAACAAAAACAATGATAACGATTACGATAACAACGATTCAAATCAACGGGTTGCATGGTTTGTTGGCCGCGGTTGCATCAACGTAAGCCGTTAATAGAAACCAATGTTTTTTTTCGACGTTAAAAGCCTTATAAAATAATTCGTTTCATTTCGTAGTGATTATTTTTTCTTTTTTTTTGTGGGGTTTGAGTTTGAGTTTGTTCGTTTAAATATATTTTTGTTGTTGTTGTTTGATTCCGTTTTTTTATTTGGAGGGGTAGAGGAACAGGGAGGGATTTTGTTTTTTTGTAACTGCACCTCCACCTCCACCTCCACCTCCTCCTCCTCCACCTCCAGCTCCACCTCCTTCTCCTCCCCCGTACAAACCGAGCGAACGAGCATGGACTTAATAGACTCGTCAATCACACTCGAAATACGCGCGTTACAGTTGCGCTACCGACGGCGAAGGATTCGGATTTTGACGGATTATTATAACACGATGGTCTCCCTGTTATTAACAATATTACGTCACGTACCACCCATATTACCAGCCATTCGAAGCTATTCAAATAACAATTGGAAATATCGTCGATATTTCTATCACATTTTCACCAACATTATCATATCTTTAATCGTACATGTGAAAAGAACAATTCGACGAATTCGCATATGTGTTAGAAATAAATCAAAATGTTAAAAGGGTAACGAAACGTTCGGGAAAATTTCGTTTATGGGATTGAAAAATTAATAAATAAATAAATAAATAAATAAAAAATAAAGAAAGAACTAAGGTAGAAATATTTGATATATTTTTTTTTATTATATTTTTAATTCGCATTTTAATTCTCAATTATCGTATCTTTGATCCGTGCGAAAAGTAATCGATCAAAAGTCAATGACGATTGTGGATATTGAAAGAATAAAAATGAAAAGAAAAAAAGAGAAAGGGGAAAGAGGATTGGAAGGAATTGAAAAAGAAAAAAAGAAAAAAATAAAGAAAGTACGTTACGAAGAGAATTATCATCACATTTTATCATCCCATTATCATATATTATTTGATCAAACGAAGGAATATAAAAAGACGACAGCAATTTAAGAGATGTTAAGGAATAAAATTTTATAAAAAAAAAAAAGAAGAAAACAAGTCAGACAAATATCAAATTGAAAGAGAATGACGGGAGGGGGGGGGAAAGAAATATTTCTATCACATTTTCACCACCATTATCATATCGTTGATCGTGCAACGAATAAAAAAAAAATCGACGATGACTTTGGTCGCGTTGGAAGAAAAAAAAGATAAAATTCAAATCAATTAAAAAATATTAACAATTTAAATAATATTTATAAATATTTAAAATAATATTTAATATAATATATATATAAATTTTAAATAATATTTAAAATATTAAATAACAAAATTTGTAAAAGGAAAAATATATTGGACGAATGATAGAAAGAATGAAAAAATTAAAAAAAAACAAAGAAGGAAAGAACTAACGGAGAGAAAGAGAGAAGAAAAGGGGTAGGTACGCAGAGGGGGGGAAAGGGGTGGTGAAATGGAAACGTAGAAAACGAGGTATCGATAAGCAGCTTTCGAAATAAACATTTCATTCGACCGATAATGACATGGGCGATGAATCGCGCGGGAATTAGTGTGCCACGATTAGTTTATTATTCTTTTATGCCGATGGAAATGAGGTTTTGCATTTGGCCCGCGTGTTTGCGCCTCCTCCAGCTCCCAATCACTGATTTATTAGCTATTCATTATTATTTTAATTACCGACGACCGACCGCCGATAGATACGTGACCCTTTTTTTTTCTTTCACCACCCAACCACCCACCCACCCACTACTTTTTTCTCCTTTTTTTTTTTTCCTTTTTGTCACAAGCTTTTCACAACAAATCGGTAACAACGAGCGACGCTTTGCGAGCTTATAAAACGATACCTTTTTTTCATATTTTTTTTTCTTCCTCGCCCCCCCCCCCCACCACCTACAACGCTTTTATTTTATTCTCTTCTCTTTTTTTTTTTTTTATTGGCTGTTGTTGTTGTTGTTTATTAAGTTTTCTTTACCATTGATCTTTATATTAAACAAATTATTTTCATTCGCATAAATTTATTTTCTATTTCTTTCTTTTTCTTTCAAGCCAGACAACAAGAAAATACATTTTTCGATCTATCTATAGACGTGTAAATTTAAATATGTTCAAACGTAAAGGTTACGGTCGCCGAACGAATACGAAATACTGTGGATAAAACAAACAAAATTCTTTGCAAATGATAATAATAATCGAAGAAATAGTTCAACGGTATATCATACGCGTATCTTCGACAAATTTTCTCCAAAGAAAAAAAGAAAGAAAAAAGAAAATGGAACATCGAACGAAAAAGTATTCGTCTTGGCTTCATCTCTTGTTTTTTTTAAATTTAAAATCGTAACCTATCCGAATGCAACGGACAGTGGATCAAATAAAAAGAAAAAAAAAGAAAATTTACACAAAATTGATCTAATATAAATAATTGCAATGTAAAAAATAAATGTTAGCCTTTATTCTCGGACTTAAGAATTCTACTTTGTTTTACTGCGTAAAAAAAAAACAAAAAAAAAAGCATTAAATATTTATAACGATCTAATGTATCGATAATTATAATAACGCACTATCAAAATAAAATTAATTTTATGAATTTTTGAACTTACATTAATCATAATTATATATATATCTATCACGTAACAGCAACGATACCAACACTAACCCCGATTCCTAAAATTTACTCTTTACATTACAATGATTTATATTAACAAAATAAACTAAATTATATAATTAATTTCTTTAATTGTTTAACTTAAGTCGAATTATCCGCACATAAAATTCGATGTGTTACCTATACCTCTTGCCAACGGACATATATTAAATGAAACGTTATCCTTCACCTTATACATCTTGTAAATAAACATATTTAAATTAAAACGTTATTATTTACATAATCTTATCCCTTATACATCTTGTAAATACAGATTTGAACTAAAACGAGATCTTCTCCATCTTACAACGTACTTTCATACACATACTCTTTCTTCCCACCCGACTGTCTTCATTATTATTATTATTATTATTATTATTATTATTATTATTATTATTATTATTAATATTATTATTATTAATATTATTATTATAATTAATACTATTCTCAATTCAACCACATAACAGTAAAGGTATCAACACTATTCCCGATTCCTAAAATTTTACTTTACATTACAATTATTTATATTAGAAACAAAAAAAAGAAAAAAAAATAAATCATATAATTAATTGACCCCCCCCTCTCCAATACTATTCTTAATTCTTTTTACTATCTCCGAGAATTAATTAACGCCGAATGAATTTCGTTTTGTATATCCTTTCCTAATTTGTTCCTTTTCTCTTATTATTATTATTATTATTATTATTATAATTATTATTATAATTAATACTATTCTCAATTCAACCACATAACAGTAAAGGTATCAACACTATTCCCGATTCCTAAAATTTTACTTTACATTACAATTATTTATATTAGAAACAAAAAAAAGAAACAAAAATAAATCATATAATTAATTGAACCCCCCTCCTCCCCAATACTGTTCTTAATTCTTTTTACTATCTCCGAGAATTAATCAACGCCGAATGAATTTCGTTTTCTTTATCCTTTCCTAATTTGTTCCTTTTTTCTTCATAATTATTATTATTATTATTATTATTATTAATATTATTATTATAATTAATATTATTCTCAATTCAACCACATAACAGTAAAGGTATCAACACTATTCCCGATTCCTAAAATTTTACTTTACATTACAATTATTTATATTAAAAAAAAAAAAAACTAAATCATATAATTAATTGACCCCCCCCCCCAATATTATTCTCAATTCATTTTACTATCTCCGAGAATTAATTAACGCCGAATGAATTTCGTTTTCTTTTTCCTTTCCTAATTTGTTCCTTTTCTCTTTATTATTATTATTATAATTTTGTATTTATCTTTAGCCTGTTACTTTGGGTCTTTATCGCGACAGCTTTTCAATATATTCGCACGCGCGCTTACTTGCCGCCGCCGGCAAAACTGCGGTTTACGTTACGGCGTGAACGTGTTTATCCGGCTGGCTGTACAAGGATTTACTTTCTTTCTTCTCGCGTTTCGCGATCGTGTAAAAGCCGATAACACACACTCTCCATTCGCGTTAGATGATTTTCAACCGATCGCTCGATATAAAATTATCCTTATTCGAAGATTTTTTTTGATTTGTATTTCGAATCGTGTTTCATCCCGATATTTGGAAAAAATTCTCGATGGTACGAATCCTACGAACCGATTTTTTGTTTTTTTATACCTTTTAAAAGATCAATTACTATTAGCTCTTTAATTAAAACCTAATCACACGCTCGTTTATCTACGCGAACGTTTATTTTATTAAATATGACGCGTAAGTTCATTTTTTTATCTATTTTGTCGAAGAAGAAGAAGATGAAGATGAAAATTATTCGAAAACAAAAAATCGCATAATTAGTTAACGTTTTATTTATAATTATATCATAAAAATGACGTTTTCAAAGGTGAACTTACACGTCATTTTTTCGTAATTAACCGTTGTCAAATATTTCTTCGTGTATTTATTTTGATCAATCGATCGATCGAACGTATCGGACAATTAAACAATTATTCATTTATTTCGATTATTGTTATTTATAATATACGTAGATATAAAATATAAAAACATGCTAGCACAGAGAGAGTTAGGAATAGTCGTAACATAAGAGTAGGGATAAAGCGGCCATCTATTTCTACGCAACATCGAACATCGAAGCGCAACGGGGTACCATATGTGCATAAATCAAGCAACGATAATGCATGCGTATCGAGTGTTATCTTCAAGGCAATCGATTTTATACATCGAGGATCAAGGTTTTTCAAGGAGTACGAAGTTAGACCACGAAAATTCTTACTACAAATTTTTCCCTAGGATCTACCCATGCCCGTAAAACAACAATTTTATCAAATATTACCCGGTGTGCGGATTAAACCAAAAAAAAAGAAAAAAAAAATAGTACGTCCTCGTGAGAACGAGGTGAAAAATAGGAAAATGAAAAGATTACAAAATGAACACGTTCCATGCCACGTGTACCATTTAAACTTGACCATCAGGCCACGTGTACCACCGGTGGTACACGCAGTCATATTTATTTAATGCGCTAAACATCAAATGGCTTGGCACGGAACGTGTTAAATATAAAACAAAGAATACAGATAAGAATATTTTGTGTGTGTGTATGTGGGTGGGTGGGTGTTTTTAAAAATATGCGCGGAAAAGCGGGAAGAAAAAGACACGACGGCTGTTTTAGGGATAGTAAAAGGCGAGGAAGAAAAGGACACTAACTTGTGGATTGAAGGGTCTTTGCATTCTCAGGGCCTCGGGCAGTCCCCCGGCCTGCGAAAACACGACCAGGGACGGCGGTGGTAGATGATTCGGCACGTACGCAGAGTTATCCATCTACAACAAACATGTTTTCCTCGTGTTCCTTCCTTTTTCTTTTTTCTTTTCTTTCACTCTATTTATCTATTTCTCTCTCTCTCTCTTTCTTGCTCTTATCACAATTCTTCTTCTTCTTTCTCTTCATCTTCTTCCGTCTTCTTAGCACGAATGATAAGCCGAATTAGAAAGAAACCGATGAGATCCGATCATCCGAATAGGACAGACGATCGAACAATATCTGCCTTCTTTTTTCTTTTTTTTTTTCTTTGTTAAAAAGTTTACCTTCTAATCTAATTTCACATCGATCAATTTTCGTTATTTCTTTCGCGTGTAATTTTTCTTTTTTTGGGGTTTTAAAGGTAACCCGCAAAAAAAAGAGAAATAACTGTGAGAATTATTCGTATATTATTTTCTATTTAATTTAAATTTATCAATTTTTAATTTGTATTTCTTACCAATCGTCATCGATAAGATATCAAAATAACGATCGACTCTTTTTAGTGTTTTTTTTTTTAAATATAATCATTACGATTATTTAGATTATAACCAATTTGAATAATGTGTTTTCTCATCGTTCATCTACAAAGAAGATCATGTTATCCAATGGTTCGTTCTCTCGTCTGTCCTATTAATCGGTCGTCGTTTTGTTAATTATTTCTATCCGCAATTGAATAGTTTGTCGTTAACAGAGACTACTAATCCAATAACAGGATCTCCTACAATTGCTGTTTTTGCTACTGCTGTTAGTCCTGTTGCTGTTGCTTTTGCAGTTAATGTTTGCCAATGGTGGTGGTGATGGTGGTGTTCTTGTTGTTGCTCCTGCTTCTGCTACTTCTGCTGCTGCTGCTGCTGCTACTACTGCTGGTGCTGCTGCTGGTGCTAGTTCTAACCTTTCAACGGGACATATCGAATTCGATACGGGAGTAATTGCATCGATCGCTGCCAGACCGCCTTCTTCTTCTTCTTTCTCGCTCCACGCAAAGTCACCGTTCCTAACGAGACGCGTAAGAAAAGAAAAGAGACACACGTTTCTTCTTACGGGGAGAAGAAAAGAAAAGTCAAGAGAACAAGAAAAAGAGAAGGACAAAAATTAAATAAATTAAAAAAGAAAAAAAAAGATAGAAATATAGTGAGAAACATGGCACGTTCGTTCGTTCGTGGAAAATTGAGAAACCTAAAGCGACACGCGAGAGAAATCCTCCCGACGATTGACCATACTGATATACTTCGTAATAAATAAATCACTAACGATGAAAAAACGAGAAGGATATTGTTTTTTTTTTTCCTTGAAATCGTTGTTCGCAATCGAAGCTACGTTCTTTTGTTTCTTTTCTTCTTCTTTTGTTCTTTTTTATACTAGTATTACTTCAGTGTTACTTTACACAATAATCTTTCCTCGGTAAGTTTTCATTTGTTTTTTTTTTTGATCGAATTATTAAAAACGAACTCGTTACGATTTATTTATTATTGCAATTGCGTTATAATAAAGCTCGATATTATTTCCCATTATACAAAAATTACTTCACTTCTGAGTATATAAAAAAAAAAAAATTACAAGAGAGAGAAGAAAAAAAGAAAAGAGTAATAATTGTTGTAAATAAAATAAAAATGTTACGGTTGCATATGTACGGCATGGATGTATCGACGATTTAAATCGAATCAAGGGGGGAAAATCAATACTTGGACGATATTATGTCATCATCCGATACCGTCGAACGCAGCTAGCTAAAGCGATGAACGCGTAACGAAATTCCGGATCATCGAATTCTACGATTACACTTCGACATTAGCAATTATTTGAACGGTTGGCAAGTTTTCGGGGGAAATATCGCGATACAAATTAATCTTGCGGGCCGACGCGACGCATTCGACATCGATCGTTGTTTTCTTATTTTCCTTGTCCTTCGGTCATCGAAGTAATAGTTTAATTGCATTGAATAAGATCAAACGATTATTTTCCGACGGCACGCGAACGTTTTTTTACTCTCCTCGGAAGAATTAATAATAATTAACAAATATATGATTTATTTAATTTGGGTAAATACAATTTGTTTGCGATCAAAAGAAGAAGAAGAAGAAGAAGAAGAAAGGAAGATAAAAACGATCGGGTTAAATTGTTCGATAATTTTCGAGATAATTTGATCGAACGGCATAATCGAATAGATCGATGAGGAAGATCGATATCCGTTTGTGTTCATCGAATGACGTATCTCCGATGTCCTTCTGACGTGAGTAGTCTCGTTACAGAAGGCAAACGTTTAGGCTGGACACTTGTTGCACCGAACTTCTCCAACCAATTTCGGAACGAAATTTCTTAACGAGGTTTAAAAACACTTTATATTTTTCGTTCAATTTTAACATACGCGTACGTGTATTATGTGCGTGCACGTGCGCGTGTGCGTGTGCGTACGCGTCCTGTGTTTTAAATGTAGTTTTAATATGCAATTAAAATTTCGATTATCGTTATTCGTAATCGTTCTTATCGTAATAATCTCTTTCATCGAGGGAAAAATAAATGATGTGTTGTACGTATTGTAAAAAATAAATTTGAATTTTTCCAACGTAGTTATAATACTTGGCAGCGATCGAGCGCGAATAAGAAGACATCGTTGTAATTCGATGAGGAATAGAAATAAAAGTAAAAGAAGAATAAGAATAAGAAGAAGAGGAAGAAGAATTGTGGAATCGTCGAAGAGCAATAAGAGTATATTAAATAACGTGTGTATATCCTTTTTATCACCAATGCCCGTACATTTTCCTCGTGTGCACTGAAAAAGTCGTGCGCGGCAAGCCGCGACATACGGCTATCCGAGAACATTCACACTACTCTTTTTTTTCAGATTTTCTCCGTTTAGATCTTCTCTTATCCGTCGCTGCTTTGCGAGAAACTTGCTTCGAGTTTCTTCTCGGGACGCACCATATCCGCGTGCCACTAACGTCTTCAACGTTAGCTTATCAAAAATGATATAATGATATAAAAGGACGACGCACGACAATAGTAGTCAACGACAATATATCGTAATAAAAATTTAACAACGACAATGGTAACAACGCGATACGTTAATTGAGGTTATTATTTTGCGTAAGAAAAAATCGAGAACGTGAAGACTATCGTTTAACATATTTCGAAGAACGCGCCTTGTCAAACCTAACCTCGAATAAGCGCAAGAGCGCCCGAACACCGGCGCGGAGACTGGCGCGACGTACACTGACGGTGGCTCACGATTCGCGCGCTTTTCCTCTCCTCTCTCTCTCCCTTTCGTTTCGTCCTCGTACGGCGGCGTACATCACGCCGTATACGACGTCACGATATACTCGGGTGCCGTTGCTGGTGCTGCTGCTCCGGTCGCGGTGCGGCAGTAACAAAAGACGAGAGGATTCTATCTTTCTCTTTCTCCCCACCCTTCCATCATCCCTCTTTCTCTCTTACTCGCGCGCGCTTTCTCGAAAGAAGAGAGAGAGGGTACGAGTAGCGCTCGTGGCGCGACTTCGAAATTCAAACGGAGCACGCGAGCCCGCCACTCTTTCTCCCTTTCTCGCTCTATCTCTCTCCCTCTCTCTATGTGTATATCTCACTCGCGAGACCTAACCTCTCCGTGGTCTGTCAAAAATAACGTGCAACTTTACGCGTCCGATATCTCGAGCGGTGGTAACGACGGTGGTTGTGGTGGTTTACCACTGGATCGACTCACCCTGTACTACTATTATAAGTAAGCACGTTATTTAGGTGAGCCGGCTAAAGGGGACGGTTCGTTTGGACGGATAGGTTGGCTTGTTGTGTTGGATGGTTATAGGAAACGTTGTCGTCGCGAGATAATATGCAAAAACTAAAAGCATGAATCTAAAAAGAAAAATAGAGTGATGGAATAAGGAAGGACGAAGGAGAGAGGGAATGACAGATGGAAGGGATAACGAGGGAAGCGAGATGAAGGAACGAGAGAGCGTGGAGAAGGAGGCTAAAGGGGAGCTTGGCGTCAGGATGTTACGAGTGCGGGTGGAAGAGGACAACCACCAGGCCCGTGCAAGCAACCTCGTGGACATGCGAGTGCAGACTGATTGGAGCATGGAGTATGAGGGTACTTACCCACGAGCCCTGAGTACGGCGGCGGAGGTGGCGGTGGAGGTGAGGTGGAGGCGTGGAGGCACCGACCGGCGGCGGTGCTGACGTGCGCGCGTGTTTTCCGCCGCCATGACTGGCGCCACCAGCGCTCCTCCAACCAATGCGCATGCGCGAGATGCGCACTCGTCCGACGCGCACCAAACTCATCGCGACGTGCGGACTTCAATCGCGCGTTGTCCGTGCAACCGGTAACGTCTTGAGATTATTGTCTCCTCGTCTTCTTCTCCGAACGAGTTAACTTGAGTAATACTTTCTTCTTCAATTTCCTTTTCTCTTCCAAGAATTATCCTATGATCTTGTTAATTCTACTTCTTACACTTTCTTGACAATTTCCTGGCAACTCAGGTTTCCAACCATTTAGAAGACGTCTTGATCTGTTTTTTTCAATTATCTGTAGATTTTGTGAAACATAAACGATTGTTTTTATTTATTTGATTTACTAATGTTATTACCGGCTTTATTATATAATTGAAAAGTGTAAACGAGAATTAAATGTGTAATTGTGAAAGATTTCGTTATATTCTTTTAATATAATCTTTCAGACTTATAGAGTAATTTAAAAAGCCAATAAATACGTATATTTAATTATATAACAATTTAAAACGTGTAATATCATAACTTATCGAATTATTCTGTAAATTGAGCTATTTCATTGTTATGCCTTCTGTTATAAATGAATCTTACATGTTGAAAGAAATCAATGGAATTCATTTTCTTGAAGAATTCTTAATAGCACTATATACAGCTTCAAAATTTATTATGCAACTAGATGGCGTACGTTCATGGTCAAATGCAGAATGTAATGTGTTACCGACATTACCGAGGACGAATTTACAAATATCTTACTCATTTATGCAGGTAGAGAGCGCATTCGTATTTAAACACGTTACCGACGTAAGGTAAATCAGTCGAGTTATCATATGATGTTACCAAAAGAATAATTTACAACAGCAAATAAGATAGAAGTTTTAAAATAATTAAAATTAATATATAAAAGATTACATGTTAAGGTAGGTTGAAAAAATTGTTAAATACAATTAACTTATAATGAAAATCTTTTATACAACTTTGATAAATATACCACATCTTTATACAATCATACGCATACATGTACACATTTTTTATAAGAGTAAAGAATTTAAATCTATGATAAAAAATAGTTGTAAAATTATAATTATTGTTTTCAGTCTTATATTTACAAATATTACGAGTATTAAATATAAATAAAATGTAAAAAAGGAATTTGCAAATGTGTATAAATAATTTTGCACAAGGAAAACAAAGAAAATTATTTAGCTACATCCTATAAGTTCACAAAGCAACCATTTATTGCTTAATTCATTCCTAAAATTTATAAATCACGATCCCTCTTAAAATTATAATGCTTTATAGCCTTAATTAAAGATGTCAATTATACTATATATAAACCGACAATTAAATATGTAACTAAAAATTTAATATCTCCAATATGAAGCTATACATTTTCAGTTACTTGAAAGATAGAATTTCTATCCAGTGCAAGCAACATGTCTACCTCTTTATCTTTTAAACAAAATAAGTAGGAAAAATAAAACATTCGTTAAATAATATTAATCATAGTGCATAAGATTGAAAAGGGCATCTACATTTTCTTTTTCTGCTTCTTCTTGAGGTATAACTTGCGTAACATCTTGATTTAAAAGAACTTGCTCTATGAGAACAGTTTCTGTGTTTACCTCTTCAGTAATATTTTCTCTCGATACTTCTTCCGTATTATTATTTTTCCCTTCATTTTTCTTTTGTTTCGTTCTTGGCCTGTCGTTATGAATTTGCATGTGACGTCTTAAATCATATTTCCCTACAAAACGTGAAGGACAAATTTCACAACCGAAAGGTTTCTTACTACCATGATTCCACATGTGACGTCTTAATGCTGCACTGAATGTAAACGCTACTCCGCAGACATTGCAAATGTGAGGTTTTTCTCCCGTATGTATAAGACTATGATCTTTCAACGTAGCTCTCTGGTTAAATCTTTTTCCACAAACTTCGCATGTATAACTTCGAGGATTCGAATGAATTCTTAAATGATTTAATAAATTTCCTTGTTGTGAAAAACTTTTATTACATATATTGCATTTAAACGGTTTTTCTCCTGTATGAACTCGCATATGAGTTTCAAGAGTACGATTATTCAAGAACCGCTTCCCGCAAACCGTGCATGGATATTTTGGTAAATGAAGACCTTGTGGATCCAAATGTGTAATTAAATGCCTTTTGTAATTACCTTTGTGATTGAATAAGCGTGAACATTGACTACACGAATATGGTGCCCCATGTACATGCGTTGCAATGTGATTTTCTAATTCTACTTTAGTTTTAAATCTTACACCACATTTTGGACAACGATGTCTTGGAAAATCTGTATGACAAACCATGTGTCGCTTTAAATACCTTTTCGAAGTATACGCTTTATCACAAATAAAACAAATATATGGAAATCGTCCAGTATGTTTTTTAACGTGAGTCCTTAACTCTTTATGACTATTACAATCCATCTCACAAACGACACAAAAAAATGGACCACTACTTGGAACATGATTATCAATAGTATGAAGTAAAACACCAGGAAGTTTGTCATAGTTCTGCAAACACAAAGTACACTGATATTCTATTGTATTATTTTCAGTTTTTATTTCTTTGATTCTAGTTATCATATCATTTAAACTTCCTAAAATATTATCCTTAGGATCAATGAAATAATCTGAGTCAGAATCATTGCTTTCTTTTGACTCCATGTTCTCCGTTGTTTCACAATCACGTTGGACGTTAAGATTCATTTTATCAACCTGTTCTACAGATTCATCCGTTGATATCATTTGCCAAGCTTCGGTTTCAATGTTTAATGTTTTAATATCCTTTGATTCCATATTATCAGATATGTATATTGCATCTAAAAATTTGTCATTTGTCTTAGATTCTTCAAAATTATCCTTAAAAAATAATGTTTTAATATCAATATTTTCATCCTTTGATTTGTAAAGATGATCATGATTCTCTGATTTAATAGACTCCATTTCTGTGTCTCCTACATATACTACTGTATAATGTAAATCTTGTGAATTCGAAGTATTACAGAATTGATCATCTAAATCGCTTTTAATATTATATAATTTATCAGGCTGAGAGTCATCTATGATATTATCTAAATGATCTTGAATCTTATCTATTTCATTGTTACGATTAAAATCCATTAACGGTATTATTTCTAAGGATTGTTCGTCTTTACTCTTCTTTTCTGTAACATCCTTTCTTAATTCTTTGTTAATAGAGCTCGCGTAATTATCAGAAATCATTTCAGAAGTATCGAAGAAAACCTTTTTTTGCATTAATTCATCTTCTAAAATTATGCAGTCTTGTTCATTTACATTTTCTACCATTTTTTCCACTTCTTCCTATTATAATAGAAATAAAATGATTAAATATTTATTATACAAACGTATACAATTTAAATGTAACAAATTACTTTTACATCTTCCAATTGCATAGCACACATCTTCCTAAATTTTTCTTCCGTCTTTTGTACTTGTAATCTAAAATTATACAATGTAATTGTCCGATAAGCACATTTAGCGCAAAGCATCTGTGGTAATCCATCGTTCTTATCAACCTAAACCAATTTATTTTTCATTAATATTATCTTATCATTGAGATGAACAAATGAATATAATTTTATAAAACATTGAATATTATTTTTACAAATCATTGAATGTATATATTTACATATACAGTAGGTGATCGGTTGATGAACATAATCCATTCAAAAATGATGTTTGCTATCCAAATTGTTTGTTAACCTATTATTGACAAAAACCAGAAATACAAAATATTACTTCTTCTTGTATTTGTTCTACGATGTGTTCATTATCTAATTTGTTCGCAGTCCAACTTGTTCGTTACCGATTACCTATTGTACACATGTGTACAAATAACTTTATAGATATTCATTTTTCCAGATTACAAATTATCAACTAATATTTGCTTTATAATATTAAAAATAAATATCAATTTTATAAAACCTTATTTTATACATGCGCAGATATATAAATAATTTTATGCAGATCAATTGTTAAGGTTAATAAGTGGTCATTAATATTTCCTTTTTATGAAAAATGTTATCTCAACGTTGCAAAATGATAAAAATCAATTGTATTAATTAAATTAAAATTATAATTAGATTTTTTCTTTTTACTAACTCGAATTAAGGTAACTTCCTGAAATTTTTCAGTCAAATTCTTGATACCAGTCGCGTCGTCACCATATATTGGTAAGAGTACACAACCAATATTCATACAAGCACGACACATATTCCTGTAAGAAACTTCCCAGTCCATGGTTAAAATGTTCTTATTATTTTAAACAGACTCTGAATAATTGACTATGCTCGTTGAAATATAAACACATACATTTCACATTTCGCGGTACTGCCATTCGACGGTCTATACTACTTACATCCGATGAAAGTAATAGCCATGGATTATGCATCTAACATAACGTATCTTACATAATACACCAGAAAAAATCGGGTGAATAATTTTTTGTATAAAAAAAAAAAATCTATCTTTTTTATTTTCAATGTATAACATTCCTCATAAATATTAATTTTCTTCTTTTTGTTTTTTCTTTTCGTTATAACATTTACGTCACCGTATAATGATTTATTTATTTCTTATATAGGAAAAATTTAAAATAACGATACACAAGTAAACCAATGAAAACGTATTTGGAAGCTCGACCAATGAAACCATCGCGTAATCATTGGTCAGTTAGAAATTTGTCCATTTTTCATTGGTCAGTTAGAAATTTGTCCATTTTTCATTGGTCCATGGTAGTTTAGTGAGGAAAAGAATAATGTGAATCTAGCATTATATTCCATGGACGTTTCTGGTTAGTCGTCAACGTGATAACTAGCGGTCGCCAGTATAAAGAACATGGCTGGTAGCAATGGTCGTAATTATTGAGCTAGCTGTACGATTTCTTTGCACTTGTCAACAAAAATATTAATATTGAAGCAATTATTTAAGGAATAATACGTTATTAGTTAAAAGTAAGTATTATTAGATAATAATTATAACAATAGAATTAAGTAGAAATAGATTTATTTCAATAGTTCATCCAATTTTGTCAACATCGATGTAATAGTATCCGTTTCCTCTCTTCAGAGACGCTCTTATATGAAATTATAATAATTAATACATTATTTATATTAGATAAATTGTTCACACGTGATTAACATTTTGCATGCCTAATTTGTACCGTTGATTAGTTGAAAAATTAATTTTTTTTTAACAATCTATGGACCTTGAGTCACTCCTCGTGTCCTCGTCAAATGGTTTCTATAATATTTCGTAGGATGATATATTAAATATATTAATTGCATTAAGATTCCACAATATTTATATCAATAAATTTAATAATAATATATAAATCATACGATTATTTTTTTAATTCACACTGATATCGATTTAAGATTAGTAATACTCATAATTTTATATTCTTCTGTATAATACTCTTTGTCAAACACACGCTCGTCTAAAGTATAAAGCTATTTTATAAAGAAACAAAAATATCATGATGATATTGCTGAAGTTAATTGAATTTATTAGAAAATACACTGATTTTATATCACTACCCTATATAGCTACTTTTAATTCTCATATTTCAGACTATTGTTATATCACTTATAATTATTGATATCTATTTCTCCTATTAATTGTACCTTCGTTTTACCTATTAAAATTAATATAATTTTTATATGTATATATATTGTATATATATATTCATAGATTATTATTAATTATATCTAATATTCAAGTAGCATGTGTTTTATAAATATTTTATATTCTGTTTTAGGTATATAATATTATGGCAACTGCTATCCAGAAAAATAGTATGAAACCTTTAACGAATAGATCTTTAAATCATGTAGAAAATGTTGAAAATTTAAATAACAGTGATATATGTACAGAAAGTAAAGATAATGGACTCTTTAAAGAAGATATGCAAACATGTATGTCTGATCCCGATCAAGATACACCAGAGCTTGATATTGTTATAAATAATGTAGTATGTAGCTTTAGCGTAAGGTGTCATCTTAATTTAAGAGAAATTGCTCTACATGGTTCAAACGTTGAATACAGAAGAGAAAATGGAGTAAGTAATTTTTATATTTTGAATATAACAGAAATAAAATTTTTATATTGAAACAAAATGATTCGATTACGATTTTAACCCTCTGAGTATTACAAATGCATATATACCTATTTAATAAAAGTTGATCGCATGGATTATTGACGCATATATGCATTCGTTGATATGAATGCAAAGTATACAATGTCGGTTTCTCTATTAATGTTTGGAGTCTTATTCCATCAAAATTATGCTCAAAAATAATTATCTCATGTTATTTTATTGAGAGAATAATTATAAATTATAAGCTCACATTAGCAGCGAAGTATATTATTCCCAAGAAGTACTTTGTCCAAAAGTATTCAGCACTTAAACAGTTAATCCCTTATACTATAATTTAATGTGGCCCATAAGAATTGCCACGAGTAGGATCCATGTTTGTTGTGTTTGAGTCATTAAATGTATTACAAGTCTCATGTATATGTATAGTATAACATAGTGTACGTTTATATAGTGTAAGGGATTAATATAAAAATAAATTATAGCAATCTCTTTTATTTTTTTAATATTAATCTCAAATGTTTAATACTAATCAGTTAAATCATCTAAAACTTCTAGATGATCACAATGAAGTTACGAAGACCATATACAACTGCTTCTATTTGGTCTTCGGGAAAAGTAACTTGTACTGGTGCAACTAGCGAACTAGAAGCAAAAATAGCTGCACGTCGATTTGCGCGTTCCCTTCAAAAACTTGGCTTTAAAGCACGGTTTAATAATTACAGAGTGGTTAATGTATTAGGTACATGCTGTATGCCATTTGCCATCAAAATAACATCATTTTCCTTATATCACAAAGAAAATGCAGAGTAAGTCGATTTCTCCTCTAATTCAAATTTACTTAAAACGTTGGAAGATTATAAGTTTGATACATTACAAGATTGCTCATATTTTAGTTATGAACCAGAATTACATCCTGGTGTAACATACAAATTGAAAGAACCAAAAGCAACATTAAAAATATTTGCTACCGGAAGTGTTACAGTAACAGGTAAATAATATTCTTTTCCTTATCCAAAGCCAATCTTTTGTATCGTCATTTAACTTATATACAATAATATTACAGCACCTAATGTTGCTGCTGTCCAAGCTGCAATAGAATATATCTATCCGCTAGTCTATGAGTTTCGCAAGGAACGTTCAGTAGAAGATAAGTTAGCATTGGAAACCAAGAAACGCAGACATGGTAGAAAGAGAAAACGAGAAGAGTTCCTACATAATACGGATTTAATATATGATCATTTGTTTTCTCCTTCATCTTCTTCCATCGAAGAAGGAGCTGACAGTGATGCCAGTTGGAACTGAACTGTTTATATTATTATTTTTCTGTTAATTATAAAACAATTATGTGTATATTTCGTTCGATTAAGAACGATTACCAATTGCACTGGACAATTGTTGCTGCTAAGAGTGATGAAGTGATGCATATTTCATTTTCTTAGTGTCTGACAAGTGCGTGAGTGTCAAAGACGATTGTGTACATTAATGTGCACTTAAACTTGTAATTATCTTTGCACTTATCAATTTGACTGACTTATGTTTTTAAAGTAACATCCCTCATATTTTCATTCTATCATACAACAATATATTAAACATACATCTCTCCAAGGCATATACATAGGGCATGTGTCGTTCTTATGTATACACACTATCATTCAGTTTTTTGAAAATGATATTTGGGATGTATTTAGTAATATTTTTGACAAGACTTAGTTTATATAAGGGATCACTTTATTGTATTTATGATTTTATGAATTATACAAATTCAAATTAGGTAACGGAAAAAAAAGTATACATATATACGTTCCGTTGATTCAAGTTGCATACTACAATTTTTGGGCTATACAGACAAGTATCAACGTAATAATTGATTGGTAATACGTATATTTTTTTTTCTTTTACAATTTCTTTTTTTTTTTTTTTTCTTTTTTTAATTACACAAAAATTCTCGTCTGTTTGAGTTAATGAATGTATACTGTGCCAAAGATGGATGTTCAAAATTTAACATGATACAATTGAAACAACAAAACAAATGAAACTACAAATTAATTTTTCACCGCTGTAACATTTAGCTTTTTCATTAACATAGTCTGCTTTAATGGATATGATAGTTTTTTAATATAATAATCTATATTTTGCGCGATGTTTCCGGAAAGAATATATAATATCGTTGATTCATCAGACTGTATCAAGCAAAAATACTACATGTGTATATGTAGTATTATATATTAATACATACTTAAATATATATATATATATATTTAAGTATATATTTAAGTTTGTATAATCAACATTAATAATAGCCCATTCTCGATCAAACACATGACAGATTTATTTAATACATTCAGATCAATCAGTTATCTACTATGTACTATCATTGCTATCGTTATATTCTATAATTATATAGCATATGAATATAAGTCAATGACATTCTTAGCAATGTTAATTTGCTGACACTTATGTGTTAATTATTTTGTATATGAAAATTAGAAAGTTATATTATTAGGCAGTATTAAGATAAGTTCATCGATAATTACGATAAGGACTATTAAACTTATGAAATATCACAAATAACTCTTCTTGGCAATAACGAATACTATCATTTGTGATTTCATAAGCGTCCAAATAGTATTTATGTGTATGTATACAGATATATATAAAAAAACAGAGAAAGAAAAAAAGGAGAAGAAAAATTCTTAGTTCTTACTAAAAAATACTCTCTAAAATTTTTAAAATTGTATGGTCAACATTTTAGTAGCAATGTACCA
This sequence comes from Polistes fuscatus, assembly GCF_010416935.1. Lineage (NCBI taxonomy): Eukaryota > Metazoa > Arthropoda > Insecta > Hymenoptera > Vespidae > Polistes > Polistes fuscatus. Next base: position 19,464,843 of record NW_025112997.1, on the reverse strand, counting down.
AAGTTACAAGAAATATCAAAAAAAAAAAAAATATATATAAATGATAAGATACTTGAAATAAATGGCAACTGGAAGATCTGATAGTATAATGAATAAATAATAATTTCAAGGATAGAAGTAAAAAGTATTTAAAAAAAAAAAATAATTAAAATAAAAAGTAAAAAATGTGGGATGTGTATGTGTATAAGAAGTATATCAAAATAAACAAGTTTCTCTCTGTAGAGCAAATACTTCGTAAAATGCTGCTATTTTAGAATGTTTGAACGAATGTGGGCTGTTTTGCATTGATAATATTATGATATCAAAAACATTTTCTTTTTTTATTCGAACATTTAAAGAAGAAATTGCCATTTACAATAAAAGAAACAAACTTAAAGGCTTAATATTCACTTGCTGCCTCATTTATTCTTGCTCATTAAGAAAAACAACATGTATTACGATTGTTGGTGTTAGCTAATGCACAGCATAAAGAAAAAAATTATTGAAATGAAGTTAACAAAAAGTGCATATATATATATATTATTTTTTAATCAAAAGCAATACATAATGTCAAATTTCTCATGAAAGTGATTAAAGAAAATTTACATTCTTGTAAATTTCATATACAAAACTACAAGTTACATAACTTGCATATGATTTTTTCATATATATGCAAGTATCAATATAGTATCTCTATTAATCGATCAATTTTTATATTGTTTATATAACATTTATATTTTGAAAATGCAAGTACTTGGTTGAAATTTTCACTATAACTTTTGTCTTTACAATTCTTTATTATTTGAAATCTTTATACGATCTAGTAAGTGCATTTGAAATATATTACATTGATATATATATATTCGAGAAATTCAGAATATAAAAGAAGTAAAGAATCTTATTATCTTTAAAATTTCTTTAATCGCACACACACACGCAAACTAACAATACATATTATTTATTGAGAAATAACAAAACATAGGAAGAAATTATTAGATACAATTAGAACGATAATTGTGAGTGATCCCCGTATAATATATAAAAATAACTATAAAGATTTTTTTTTATGTTGTCATCTAGCTAGCACCGTCGACTGTTGACGAATATTTGGAATGATATTTAATCAAGTGTTTTGAAGAAGTTCATTTCATTTGTAATCATTATTGTTTTCATATACATTAATTTTATCCAAAGAAAATTTCTTATTTTAAATGCTCGAATTGTCGAGTTTAAGTCACTGCCTATATTATATAAAAAAGTTTCCATAGAAGTTGAGAATATTTTAGACCACAATTGAGTATACGTAATATTTCTTTCCTTTACTTTTTTATTCGTAATATAAAATGTTTGATTATTATCTTACGGTTAAATAATATAACCCTTATATGAGCTATGTTCGCTAAATGTATATACAGTACATATTAAAAAAATAGGCAATGTGGCATATATTATCGACATGAATCGATAAGGAAAATTATATAAACATTATTATATATACAAATGATATATGTATAACTGGTGGTATAAGCAACGGATGATTCCACATGAAAAACTAAATAAAAAATGTAGAATATAATTTGTTTATACAAGGCTTTGTTTTCGAAAAAAATCACTTTGAGAATTATACTTAACTGAGCTTGCAAACTTTAAAAACTGAAAGCCTTGTTTGATATGCGTAAAAGTAAAACTAATGTAAGAGATGTCATCATAATGATAATATTTCTAAACATTAAGAAGCATAAAAATTAAAGTTTGTAGAAATATCTGAGAATAAAATATTTAAATTTGTCAAGCTAAAACAAGTACATGCATACCCAACAAATTTACAAACTATTTTTCTCCGAAACAAATTCTTATATGAACAAATTGTATTTTATATTCTTTTCTTAGTTTTTCGAATAGAATCATCTCCTGTTCGCTTATACAATTAGATATACAGGATGCTATTGTATATCTATGTGTATATATATTTTTCCTTAATATATACATATATATATATATATTATAATAATAATAATAATAATAAAATAATAATAATATATATTACTAGACTTTAAAGTGCCAGGCTTTCTGTATGTCTTTGTTGCAAAAGCACAGCGCTGTTATCAATGTTATTATTATTATTATTCTTTTTTTTTTTTTATTTCAATGATTTTAATATAAAAAAGAAAAAAAATCCGATTAATTTGTGCACAAAGTACATTAAATAGAATTTGTCTCCTTTATATTTTTTTCTTAATACAAGAGTTCCTTTTTTTAAAAAAAGAAAAAAAAAAAAGAAAAAGAAAACGCTCCGTTATTAAATACATAATCAATTATAAATATATTCGAGAAAAGAAAAAGAAGAAAAAAAAAAACAATTTCGTTATAATCATAAATAGACCAAATGTACAAAATGAGACTGAACTGCTTCTACCGCATTTAATATTTTCCTATACAATTTAAGACACTGCGGAATTTATATAGTCTGGTCGAACTTTACTAAAGAACATACACATGCTGGATATATATAGATAATAATATTTTATTTATATTATTCACACTACAGACGATATTTAATATTTGCTATTTCTTTTCTTTCTGGAGGTAATTTTTTTTTTTTTTTTAAGTATTTCTTTTATGTATGACTTTTTACATAATCCAATTTTCGTCCTAACTAAATTATAATTTTAAACTTCTTCATGAGATTATTTCAAGATTATAGACAGGATTGTATACGGTAACCAGAACGGATTATAACTTCATTCTTTTTGAAGATAAAAACAAAAGAAAATTTCTAGAAGAAAATGTTGCATCATTTAACAAGTTGCTTGCTTGCTTGCTTGCTTGCTTGATCGTCCAATAAAGCGCAAGTTTTTGCACAAACGCAAATGTTAATTATTTGTCGATCATGTTTTTTTTCCATCCGTGAAAGAAATCAGTTATAATCCAGTCGATATTAAGAAAACAAAAATAAAAATAAAATTATACCGAATGCAACCTATGTATACGGGTGTTCTTTTTGTTTTTCTTATTTAATTCTTTTTTTCTTTCTTTCTTGCAAAAATCAAATTAGTAAAGAGACAACGGAAATACGTCGGTGCGCGATTGACTGCAATATATTAAATATTATACTTCTTAAAAAGAAGACAAATTATATGACACACATCCGGAATAGTTTGAAAAACAAAAAAAAAAAAGGCTTGATACATCGTATTATTCGCACAATATAAAATATTAAAACGAAAAAAAATAAAAATATATATATATATATAAAAAAAAAAAAAAGAAAAAGATAAATAAATAAAACTATTAAAGGTATGCTTGCTTGATTTTCGTAGATTATTATCTCGTTACAGCGATATGTGATATTATATCAATATATTTAATTAACACGAATTCTGTAATTATCGCATATACACCTCTTTAGCAATAAACAATAATGATATCATAGAGAAATTATTCAAGATTGTACATGTGAAACAAAGAATCGTTTAATGCAACGATTGTACTCGTTATACGGATGTGAAATAGCTTATAATAACAAAAATAAAAATCGTATATTATCACATTAATCTTTTTCGACACATTTTTCTTTTTCTTTTTTAATTATATCCTTGCTACAACAAAAAGAAACAAAAGAAAAGAACAAAACTACAATAAAAGAATAAGAATAAGTTATTTCTCGACAGTTACAAATACAAATGTTAATATTATAACGATTTTTGATATTTTTATTCTAAGATGACTTCTAAATTATGTATAAATATTAATTTACATGAAATATACAGTTAGTGTCTCTTAAAATCGTACACATTTACGCTTACTAGATTTTTTTAATTACATACTTAATGAGTTTAAGTTGAAAGCCTTGTTTATAACAACTGAATTAAACAAATACGAAAATAATATATAACAAATGTTCGTATCTTAAAATCGTACATAATGATATTACTGTAAAAACAGGGGAAATATTTGATTTTTTAATTTAAATAATCCTAAAAATTAGTAAACTACGTTAAACCGTATATTTCTCTTCGAAATCCCCCGTTAGATTGGCTCGTTGTCCTTTATGAAATGGATTTAAAGTTTCTTTTATTTATTTTTGTTTATATGACTTTACGAAAGAGGAAATTCTATTTATTACGAATATTATTCTCATTATAAACATGCGCATCTTTCGGAAAGTCATATAAACAACATTTAATAAAAGTACTTTCGCAGGGGACAATGATCCATTTCAACGGTAGATTTCGAAGAGGACGGTGCTCCGAACATATACTCAGTGCTTCTAAATTACAATACATATTTTTTTCGATTAATTAACAATTATTTTAATATTCTAATACACTCTACTTATAATACAAGAAAATTTTATCCCCGGAGTCATCAATGCGCAGAAGCGGTTAAATAATTACATAAAAATGATAAAAATCCTCAAATCAGAGCGTATAATCTTGAATTTTATTTATTAGATGCATTATTCCCTTTCTACACATGCGTAACGTTCGGAAGGGCACATAAACAACATTTAATAAAAGAACTTTGATAAAGGACAATGGTGCCAGTCTAACGGAAGATTTCGAAGAGGACAGTGCACCGAATATATACTCTGCGTTTTTTAACAACAATATACATTTCTTTCGATTATTTAACAATCATTTAAAGTATATCGAATATTTTAATGTACTCTAGTAATATTTTGGATTCAACTTTTATTTTATCTTCATGACTTTACAACACTTTACATATACGATTTATAATAATCAATTAATCAAATTATTTTTTTTTCGCTATCTCTTTTTTCTTTATTATTTGATTTATTCGATTCGACGAAATATATAATATCCTAATTATTTGAATTTGAATTATACGAAAAGAGAGAGTGTCATGCCATCTATGATTTCATTTCGTAAATATAAATCCAATGATAACGAGGATGAAATTCAACAGTAACGCTATAGCGTTGATATTTGTAACTAACAAATTCTTTATCATAGATATTCGTTCTTATTTAATTGTGTTTCATGTCAAATACTTATGCGTCTGTGCAAGGTTTTGATATTAGGTTGAAAAATTGTAGCGCGGGTTCTTATAAGAATGGAAAACGATTTGGAGGATGCTAAGTTAAGTTCTAAGTTTTTAAATTCATTGAAAGGTAAGCGAATGATATATCAGCTGAAAAAAAGATGTGAAATTATGATTTGGATAATAAAAATATGTCACGAGAGAGAAATGTTTTTTAACAAAATCTTGTGTATAAATTAACATAACATCCAGTCTTATATGAAAGTAAGCAATATAATTACGAATATAAATATAACATATTTGATATGATGTATTAATTAAAATTACAATATATCGTTAATTTTCATACATGATTCGTATTTTATAACAAAATATAAATAATCTTTTAAAATCTTAAGACAAGTAATATATATATATATATATATACGCATATAAGAACATATACATCCTAGGATTATTTTAGCAAAAGGAAAATCTTTTAATGGATTCGATATCGGTATCAAAGCATTACAACATAGAGCTGTAACCAAAGGATTACCAGATGAAGATATTGATCAATTGATATATATTATCACGCACATTAATTTTGGTTTGTATTAAGAGAGTTATAGTTATATTTATATATTTATACATATATTAAATATTCTCCATATGTTTATATTATATCACACATTATTTATATTTGTTATTATATTTATTTCTTTTAGGTGCAGTAAAAAACATTTTATTAATCAAATGTCTAGTACCAATATATAAAATATCAAATAAATCACTGAAGCTAATGATAACATGGCTTTTATCGTCATTGCAGGACTTACAAGTCACAGTAGCAATGATAACTATACAATGGATCATCGGTATGCTGAAATATAAATTAATATTTATCGAATTAAAAGTTTATGATATAATCCGTATACTTTTTCAGGTTTGTGGGAATATTGTCTTGCGGATAAAAAAATCATTAGCATGTTCTACGAAGTATTTTTCTATTGGTTAATGAAGAAAGAAAAATTGGTATTGTGTTATAGCTTTTATTATTTAACAATAATCATTTATATTTGATAAATTATTCTCTTATAAATACGTTATGCTTATAAGATGTATTTTATTAAAGGAGAAGCATTTAGCACAAGTTATATACACAATAACAAAACCAGAAGATGTAACGCGTAGAAATATTTGTAGAATATTATCTATACATAAGAGACGGGCTCTTCGAAATAAATATACTAGTGCTCTACTTTTGTATGTATTTAGAATCGTCATCTATGATAAAAGAATGAACAATTTAACAAGAATCAATTTTTATCTTTTTTTTTACAGCTTATTTAAAACTTATAAGCCTGAATTAGTGCCAGAAAACATTGAAACAATGAATATAGAAAGTATTTGGAGACCAATACCAGAAGTATTACGAGTAGCATTAAAAGATGCTAAAAATCGTTTAGAAATACAACAAAGCATCGATAAAATACAAGAAAATTATATGTGGAATATTTCCAAAGTATATCGTTGTTTTTCAATTCTATAATATAATTTTGACTATGTCTCCATATATACATATATATTTTTTTAAGGTTCCTAAGAAAAAGAATAAATTACTTTTACCGTCTGTTGGATATTTTCATATTGGTTCAAGTATCTTTAAAGATAAAGATGCTAAATCTATTTTTGATGTATATACGTAAGTTACACTTGTATAATTTAAAGTTTTAATAATTTATTAATATTATTAATATTACAGCATTGATGACTTAGGACGACATCACTTCAGTATTGAACTACCTTGTAACGCAATATCTTTGTTAGTTAATACAGTTGGTTATCATCTTCTCACATATGCTGATTTTAACTTTCAAATTAGATTTTCCTACAATCTTTATAATACGCTTAGAAGAGGTATGAAATATGTATGTACATATAAGTATTATATGTTGGATTGAATTTGTTAAAAATGTAATATTGTTACAGCATTTATATTAGAAAGAGGTAACTTTTCTGAAATAGAAATGGAAACATTACTTGATATGACTGTTCAATTTTGTAAATATATGCAGCAAGGTATACTTGTTGTTAATCTTTTTATCGAAGAATATTTGTATTTAAATAGTAGAGAACATTTTAGTAAAATATTAGAAATATTACAATGGATGACAATCATATCTATAACTGGTAATGTACGATTTGTATAAAACTATTTTTTAATACTATTCTTTCTTCTTTTAAAAAACATCAGCAATACTAATTAATTTATATCTCATTTTTATTACAGAAGAACAACAAGCAATATTACCGTATATAAAAAATATGTTTTACGAATCATCGATTACCGACAAATGCAAAATTATCGAAACCTTAAGGATTCTTATCACAAATATAGTACGTACAAATTTAACAAATATTATATACAAATAATCGATTATTAAATATGTAATAAATAAAAAACATATTTTTTTTTTAGTTCGTTAATGAAGGATTCGACGAATGTAGTCAAAAAGTACCAGCACCGTTTTTAAGACAAAAACCAATAAGTAAAATAACTGATACCATTCCTATTCTTATCAATTTTTCGAAAAATCTTATAGTATCTGGTTTAAATGCGCACTCATACAATATTTTACTTCTATCCGAAAGTCTTACATTTTATGAAGTGGTACGTAACGCATTAAATACATTTTATTTATTTTTCGTATTATTTTGAAATTATCATAATTACATTTATTTATTTTTAATCAGGTTTTTGAATTAGAATCTCGTAGTAATAACATATCATTATGGGCTGTAACTCCTGTTGCTCTAACTTATGGAGCATTTGTATCTAGCAATTGTGCGATCGTCAACAGAATTTGTTCCTTGATATTAAGGTAATTATTATATTAATGAAATATAAATACTCGTTTATATAAGAAAATATATTACTTTAATTATTATTTTTATAGATATTTGAAAAGGTGTGAAGTATTAGGAGAACAAAGTATAAAATCATTTAATAAAAATATTGAGACGATATCTGCTTATGTTACAGATATAGCAGGAGCTTTATGGTATGATAAGGTACGTAATATTTAGAAAATAGATTAATATACATATTATTTAATATTATTAATACATAATTCAATAAAAATTATTCATATAGGCTTTTAGCAGCGAAAATCATTATCTTTGTAATAGGCCAACTATAGATGATTTTGGAAAATTCGATTTCCATACTCAATTAAATATTAGTAATCATTATGCCATCCTTCCTTATAAATATACCATCCCCAAAGAGCTTCTTAATAGCTTCGAAATAATAACTAAAGAGGTAAAAATAATTCTTAGATTTTTGTTTTTCATATTTTATTTTTTTGTATTTGTTCATTACGATATTAAATATATTTTCTAGGATGCTATTTATCTTGCAGGAGAGTACTATCCTGCGATAAAAAAATTTTTAACAAAGGTAATATCAGATTTACAAGAATAAAACTAAATAATTTAATATAGTTTATAAAAAGTATATTTTGTATATTTATATAAAAAAATTAAAAAAAATTTTTGTTCAATCGTTTATAAAACATGTTTATATAAAGTTATTTTATCTGCTACAACGTATTGCAATGTACAATCAGTAAATTACATTAGCTAGAGGCAAATATTGTCGAGCCGAATTTATATTTGTTTTCATTATTTTATATAAAGAATTATATTATAATTTTTGTTATTTTTCAGTTCTAATTGTAGATTTTAATAATCAGCATTTAAATGAATAAAATTGCATAGTGGGAATTCTACTGTTCTCCTGTTGCATTTTTAGTTCAGATTTTGTCCATACTTGTCGCTAAAGTTGCACACGCTTCAAATAAAAAATTGTTAACAACGTTAATAAAAATTAATTTATCTGAAATTAACAGTTTAATTGATTATACAAAAATATAGCAATAAAGAGTAGAATATATATTCTCGTTCATGCAATTAAGAATTACATTAAAATTTGATAAAAAAGTTACACTTTTTTCTAAACTATTATATATGAAATTATTGAATATAAATTAGTACGATTCTAAGCTTAGCGATTATATAAAAATCGTCTTGAGTAAAAATTATAACGTTTTAAGATAATCGTCACGGAATAAGATAATCTTTGCTAAACTCATCTTAATATCATTTTAAAGGGCAAATTTGAAGCCTCCACTGAAAGTAAAATGTGGCCGTATCTCTAAGCATGTAGTCATGAAAATATAACCTCTTTTACCGAGTTAAATATATTTTTATTTGTATTTTATAAAAGATAAAACATAAATAATTGAAAATGCCGACAGATCATAAACGAATTAATGGTCCAGAAGTATCTGTATCATATAATATCTATTCTAATCCTAATAGCGAAGAAAAATATACAGAAAGTAATATTTCTATAAGGAAGGATGGTCGTGCGCATAACAAACGGAGGGAAATATGTAAGTTTAAATATAAAACAAAATATTATCTTGTATACAATAAAAATTTATTAATTTAACAAGTATGATATACTCTAATATTTATATCGTATTATCTTTAACAGTTTTAAAAACAGGAATAATTAGTCAAGCAAAAGGTTCTGCATATATTGAAATGGGTGATACTAAAGTTGTATGCTCTGTCTATGATCCCAGAGAAATTCATAATAGGAATGAATACAGTACGCACGGTGAATTGTTTTGTGAATTCAAGTTTGCGCCATTCTCTTGTAAAAAAAGAAAAATACATCAACAAGATGCGGAGGAGAAAGAATATAGTTTGATTCTTAAAAGAGCTTTGGAGCCAGCGGTTTGTTTGGTAATCATATGTTTATTTATTCTTAGAAAAAAGATATTTTCTTTTTTTATTTTATATGATAAGCCCTACGCTTAATATTTATCTCTATATTTTTTCAGCACGAGTTTCCTAACTTTCAAGTAGATGTTTATACAACAGTTTTAGATAACGATGGTTCATCATTAGCAGCCGCTATAACTGTAGCTAGTGTAGCATTGGCTAACGCAGGCGTTCCAATGTTTGGTTTGGTTACAGCATCTTCCATGGTAAATTTATTTACAGTTTATTTTAATATTACTTTGCATCTTGTGTGAAGTCGAGTACTTATCACATATAATCTTAATAATTATATATAACTCTATGTTGGAATCTCAGTCTTTAAAAGATCTTTAATACAAGCACACAAAACCTTATCTAACGACAAGATATTAAATGACATTATTTTGATAGGCTATCTATGACAATCTACTACTTCTTGATCCAACGGATAGTGAAGAGTTATATTGTAGTAAAAATTCCTCAACTTCTGGAAATCATGGCATTATAATGCAAGCGTTTCTTCCCCAACTTGAACAAATTTCAGAACTTTTCTTGGTTGGAAATTTAAATATGGAAAACGTTATTAATGCTATAGAAGTTATAAAACAAGCTAATAAAGATATATATCCACTGTTACAACAGTGCCTCGTCAGATCAGTTTTCAAAGTAGTCAAAGAAACGAAGTATAAGGAAAAAGAAGCAAAAGAAATAAAACAATTAGATTAAAAAATCAAATAATTAAATCTATTATAAACGTAGGCTTTAATATTTAAGTAAAGACTATTTTGTTATAATAATAAAAACAATTATAGAAAAAAATATAATAATACAGCGATCATCCCCACTGAATCAGTTTATTTTATCTTTACACATTTATATAGTATATAATTACTAATAATTTCCCATTATGTGTCTGTTTTTATTCTATTTATATAACACCCAGAAGGCTTATCTTTGACATTATTAGTTTAGTTCTTGTTTTTGTTATAGGTATCCTATTTATTTTCTATCTTACTAAATAGTGCACTAAAAAAAGTGTAATTTAAAATATAAAATATAATATATAAACACACATTATCTAATCACATTTGCATCTCTCTCTAACAGGAGTACATTTTAGAGGCCGTCATAAGAAATTCAGGCCATAAAAGTGCATTTATATATATTTTGAGAATTTCGTTAACAGATCTTAGTTTTCTTTGAGTATAATCGTGCCACTACACATTATCGTTCTTTATAATATATATATGTATATATATACCGTTAAAACCTGAATGTTAAAATGTAAATAAATTGTGTAAAATAATTAATCACATTATAGAACAAGCTGTCATAAAAATAGAAGATCTTTTAAAAAGACATTGTGTCTTTCTGTTATTTATATATATATATGTATATAGATGTGTGTGTGTATAGTTATACTTTATAGTACTGTTAATATTCGACGTAGTTCTTTATACAATATCAATTTGCTTCATTTACAGTGTTCCTTCTAATAAAACATCTTTGCTATATAAAAAAAAAAAAAATAAAAGAAGTAATTTATTTATTTATATTTAATATAGAAATATTTTAATGTGTAAATTTTCTTTTTGTGTCACCGATAATGCTATAATTATAAAAAAGCTCTTGAAACACTAACGTATTATCTACCTTTATTGCTGCCATACTCTTTTTTCATTAATTAATCTCTACTATGACTAGCATTTATGTATAGTTCTTCATAAGTACTTTAAACAAATATGGGTATTTAAAAAAGTAATAGGCATGCTACTTAAATACATATACATCGTGTATCACTAGGATTACACAAAGATCATTTGTTATCACCAATTGTTACATGATCAGGAAATATTATCCTGAAAAATAAATGTAATTAAATAAATGTTAGTATTGTAAATTTATACAGGATGTTCTGTTATTAGTAATACAAGTGTACAGGGAATAATTCTACATGAGAAACTATTAGAGCTTTGTTTTGAAAAAAAGAAAAATAAGTTTGAAAATTTCTTGAGTATGCGTGCACCCCCTTAATTCTCTTATATCACTAGTTACATAACACTCTGGATATTATTACAAATTATAATAGTATTTTTATATTATTGGAAATATTTGAAATACTTACTTTGTTATAACAAAAGAGTCGTTTATATGAACTTCGTTAAGTTTCAAAGATCCAATTACTCTAAATGAGTATGCCCATTTTCTAATTTATTTGACACTTTCTTATTATTATCTTCATATTTTCTCCTTGGCAACGCAACTTCAAGAGATGATTTAACTTTAGTTAAGGGACATTTAGTCAACAGGTAATCGTATAAATAGCATAATAATTTAGACAAAAGAGGGCACAATAATCCCTGATGCATAAATGCACCCATTCTATAGTTTTGTCCCTCAAATGGATCTAAGACTGCTGAACATAACATATGGCTGAGATTCACTTGTGTGGGCTGTATAAAACATTTAAAAACACACTATTAATGACGATAATAATTATGTATAAAGTATAAATTATAAAAATAAAATAGAATATATCATACCAAAGCAATAAGTTGCAAAATCCAGAAGTGGTACGCCAAATTAAAACCGTAACTTAAAATCGACCAGTTCAAATCCGACAAAGGTTCAATGTTGTATACTCCTGTAAAAAAAGAAAGGAAAAAAAAACGTTATATATAAACAAATCTATTAAAAAATAAATAATAATATATGATAAGGAATTTTGTTAACCGTTACCTCCAATTCTTAATAAGTAATATGGTATTACTAACATTAAACCATGTTGAATATAATATACCGCTTTATCTGGAAATATCTAAAAGATTAATTTACATTTTTTTATATTTGGATTTTTCTTTCATTTAAAATTAAAAATATTAATAATTATTATTATTATTTACTCTTCGAGATTCTGTTTCCGGGAATAAAAATGCCAGTACGGGACCATTCATAAGGTTGAGATGTATTCGAAAAATACTAGTTACCGTAGGACTTGGTTCGGCTGCTAGTAGATACAACTGTGTAAACAAAAAATACACAAGATAAATAAATAAAAAAAAATGTTCAAATAAAATGAAACAATGTAAAATAAAATAAAAATATTTACCTGTATAGCAGTGGTAACGTGGCAAGGATTTAACAAATAAATGATGGTACGACTTGTAAATTTGAAACCGATTTCTACACCCAGAACCATAGACATGATAATTAATAAAACTTTTTTACCGAGTCTATCTTGATTAACATATGGTAATCTTTTTGGTAATGTTATTTTCTTAAAACCCCATACCCAAAATGATATAATGAATATAGATACAAAAGCTGTTTCAATTAATTTTCTGTTTGTACTTAAGTAATATGCACATTCTGGACCAACATTCCTTGGTATTGAACTGTTAACACCATCATATGCCCACTCAAACATTATTAATAATAATTAATTTCTTGTAAATTTATAAGATTAAACGATTATTTGTTTTTTCTTTTTTTTTTTTTCATACAGTTATGACTATCACAGTATTAAGTATATATATATGTATATATTATTTGTATATATCTATGTGTGTGTACGTATAATGTGTGTGTGTATATATATATATATATGGCTTTATGTTGACACACACTGGAAAGTTTTAATAAAATTATTTTAAAACATTGCACACAGCTACGTTCTGCGATACAATATTGTACAACTACTTAAAATTGAGCCCATATTTGTACTATATTTCATATCAGAAACTGAACATTTTAACTTGTTAGGTACATTAGTCGGTATATCATTAAATCTATCTCATTAACTTGTGATATAAGAGTATCTACTGGATGCAAAAAAAAATCTGTATAGAGAGCTCTAGAAATAGCACCTCTACCATCAACGGGTAGCTAACAATCAAGGAAGCTTAACTTCTGCAGAAGATAAAACATTCCATACCACAGATGATAGTCTTAATTTCATGATGTCGCTAGTAGTAGTTGCTTACTTTAAAGCTCCAATAAATGATAGTTTAACATCATTTTTATTAATAATATTATCTTAACATCTTAGATGAATAATTTAATATAGTTCATTTATTTCTTTAAACAAATTTTTCTCTTTATATTAAATTTTATTTAATATACATATAACATTATTTGCAATTATTGATGTAAAATAGCACTTATAATAATCGTAGATAAAAATTGTAATAATAGTTGTACATAGATTAGTTAATTACTGTGATTTTTTTAAATAATTTTATAGTACTAATTTATCTATTTGAAATTGCGCGCGGCTATTGACGTAATGACGTATGCATTCTTGGTGATCGCTCATTGGTTGATTTCATATTGCTTCATATATATATATATTTATGAAATCGTTGACAAGGTTACGTATGAATTGATTCTAGCATAACAGATACTATTGAGTACGTAACAATTTAATGCGAAATATTTGAATAATTTTAAATAAAAATGTCAATGCACGCAACACCGATACTTTATTTAAACATGGGTGGAGAAATGCTGTATGTTTTACAACAAAGACTGAAAGCTCAAAAAATCGACGTCGACAAAACCGTGCAAGGCCAGTCCAGTAACAGAAATATTCGAAAAAGATCGTACGCACTGTTCCTATCATCCTTTATATGAAATTCAATATTCATGACAAATTCACTTAAGCACTTGCTTTTTTGCATTATTTTATATTATTGATTTAATTGACTGATTTCTTGAACTCTTTTCTTTCTTCTAACATTACAGTATTAAACGATGTAACTGCTGCTTTGCTCAATGCCACAGTACTTTCATCGGTCTTCAAAAAAGGCCCTGTTATTGCTGTCGCTTCATTGCGTCCTACTTTAGAATGCGCTGCTTTATCCTCTATCATGAAATTGGATAATAGTAGCATGGATAAATTGTTCGATTTAATGACAATGATGGTCAAATATCAATTGACTGTAGTTACTGGTCCTAGAGAAGTTATTCTTCTTACGTTAAATCATATCGATGCAATGCGCGATATGGTTAGCAATTCAACTGGACAAGAATGCGTCATGTTGATCCATCAAATGGTTATCGATGTAAACAAACCTTTTTTCCAATTTATCTATATATAATAAAACACATTAGAACTTAATGTTTAATTAAAATTTTGTAAATATTTGTATTACAGTTTTATAGCGATTTAACTTTCGATGAAGTATGGAGAATGAGATACGATTGTCTTCAAGAATTAGAACCATATCGTGTTAGGGTTTCTATTCTTTTGAGACTTGGTCTACAGAATGAAGATACTAGTTTTAATTTAACTTCACAAAAGTACGATGAAAAGTACGAAGAGAATAGACATATATTAGGCAATCAAAAAATAAAAGATGTAGACCCCAATAAGAATTGCGGAGGTTCCTTCCAACTTTTTGGCGAACGTGAAACATTATTAGGAAGAAATATGTAAGCGTATTAATATTTTAGTTTTATTTAAGACTGCAAAAAATTCTAAATAACATTTATTATTTGTAGATACTCTTCTACATATGGAATGACAGAAAAATTAAAACCATTGCAACACGATTCGAATTTCCTAAAAGACTGTGGCACCAAAGCAGAGCTTGAAATGTTGGCTACTCAATTAGGAACAGAAGAAACTTACGAAAGACCTTTTACTTTGAATTTATTTTCTAATGAAGAAGATACTTCAAATAATAAAAATAAGTGTAATATTGATAAAAATAACTTTGAGAAAAAAGAACAAGAAGTTGAAAAAACAAAGATTAACGAAGACTATAAAAATAAGCTTGATAACGTTTATGCAGATTTTCATGAAAATGAATTGGAGAAAACAGCACGCAGTATGGATCTACTTGATTTACTGGATGAGATCGAATAACTGGCTAATTTATCAAAATACTATCCAACTAAATAATTCCTACATATTTCTTTTCAGTGCACTTAACAGATAAATATACATATATAATTTAATTAGCACCTCATTTAATAATATAATATTTTCAACTCCAAAAGACCATCATACAATATCGTATAATACTAAATATATTAAATGCACAAATAATGCTTTTTTATAAACCATCATAACTAAGTTTAACACTTAGTCATATCCAAAATGTATTTAATTCCAGTTTTGCCACTGATATTGAGTGCATTAATAATAGCTTCTTGATATTGAGAGAAAGGCACAAGTTTGTGCGGCGGAGCTTGTAATTTTTTATCTTTAAAGAAAGCTGATAATTCATCATACATATCTAATCGTTCTTTTGATTCCATATTTGCCTTGGTCCATGCAGTCATCCAAAATCCTTGTAGAATTATATTCTATGATCATATATAAAAGAATTAATAAGATTGTGTGAAAACAAAAATATAATTTCATTTAGATAATTTAGATGTTACATCAAGTATTACTTTAAAAATAAAAGCTGAAGGTGGAATGGTCACTGGTTCTCTCGACATACCACCATACGTAACCATTATACCTCCGTGCGCAAGGTGTCTCATAATATCTGTAGCACTTTGACCCGAAATACAGTTAAGTGCTAATTTAGGGTGAGGTAATTTTTTATTCTTAAAAATTTGAGTCGTTCTAATTTCACTTTCAGTTAATACTTCATCCGCTCCCATAGATGTTAACAGATTCTAAATAATAAGAAATGACATTAATAATCAAATTAACATCTCCTAGATGTTTCTTAATACCTTCAATTCTTGTAAATTTGGTCTGTCTCTAACAACATTAACAGATCGATAATTCCAGATTTTACACAATTGTATAACCAGTTGTCCTACTGCTGAATTACCTCCATTTTGTATAACGGTATCTCCGGGTTTTAAACATACAAAATCTTTAAGCATTCTATACGCAGTACATGGATTAACGTTCATCATACTAGCTTCCACAATTCCAACTTCTTTAGGAATCTGAAATTTGAACATGGTTTTTTTATAACAATCTACTAAATAAAAATAATTTTAATGAAACTAATAAAACAACCTTTAACAAATCTTTCGATTCATAAATGGCATCCGTTCTCCATGTTCCCAAATTAGAACCGTTGGGAACAACCATATCCCCAACGCATAAATTAGTTACTTTAGAACCAACATCTATTATCTCTCCTACACCTTCATTTCCTGGAACAGCTGGTAATGAAGGTTTACTTGGATATTTACCTTGAATAGTATTAATGTCGGCTGGATTGACAGGTGCCAGCAACCACTTGACTGCAACCTTTACAGAATATTTATATTAATATATATATTAAAGTTATAAAATAGCAATCAAAATTATACATATATATATATACTTTTTTATTTATTTAAATATACCTGACATCCATCCGGTTTATTTATTGTGGTATTAGTGACTTGTAATACATCTACCGGATCACCATATTCTTTATAAAGCAATGATTTTGCTGTATCAGTTATAGCCATGCCACTCATATGTCGAATTTGTATTAATTTTGTTGACTGCGAAATTGATGATAGGAAATATCGTACAAATAAAACCATTGTATCTTTTTTTTCTTGACAACTTTAAACACTATATTCCTTTATTTTCTTCAAATATCAACAACTACCTGCATAATTACAATAACAATACTTTTACTTTTAATGTTGAGGTTATAAAATAAAGTTACATATATATTTTGAAATATTAAATGATTATAAAATCGTTTAGATATTTATTATATAACACGTTACTATTGAGGTAAATCACTATTCACCTACTTCATTCACCATTTTCTAATGTTTTTATTTTCTTAAATTTGAAATATGTAATTACTTACATACGTCACCACTGACGCATACCAATCGTTATAAACCTATAGATTTAGAGGGAAATATTGAAATAACGTAATTAATTATTCATCTATTAATAGATATAGAATTAAACAAATTTTATTGTACACAGATTTTGCACTCTAAATTCAACTTTTGGCAAATACACAATTTTATTGCAGTTTTAAGGATTAATATAAAGTATTATCTTTATTTACAAAAAAAGAAACAAAAATGTTTTAATTATGAAAAAAATTGTTTATTTGGTTAAATGTATAATATTGTATACATTTATAATACGATCATTGTATAATATTACATAATATACATTTGTACACATAATCATAATAATGTTTTTTTTATATGATTCTTTCATGATTATGTTTTAATCATACTATGTTTTCATGGACGATCAAATGATATTAACTTCTTTCATAGGTTCTAATGTTATAAATCTTTCAAATCCTAATCTTGATAAATCTAATGTGCAAAATCGAGAATCTAAAATAAGTTCTGATATTGCTCGTCCTACTGCAGGTGCTTGCTGTATTCCATGACCACTAAAACCAGTAGCTATAAACATATTTCTATAGATAGGATGACGACCAATTATACCGTTCTGATCAAATGTATTGTATTCATAATATCCAGCCCAGGAAGATTTCACCTAAAAATAATAGAAAATATTTCATAAAATCAACTACATTGATATTTCATTATGATTTGGTTTATAGTTAAACAAAATTTTTAATTTAACCTTCAGATTTTCAAAACTTTTGACTCTATTAGCAAGAACGGGCCAAACACTAGATTCAAAAAAGTTGTGATCTACATCCAAATTACTTGTATCAGGTTCTTGATCAGCTTGCGGTTGTTGACCACAAATATAAGAATTGGCTAAACCGTCTCTCCTAAAAATGAAAATGATCGTTAAAGTTACGTTCTTATAATAATATGTATTTCATACTTATGAGATTATATTACCTAAAATAAGTATTAGTAGGATCTACTGTAAGCGGAGTATTTAAACCAGGTCCATCCGGACAATGGAAACAGTAGACATACCTTTTCCTAAAGAAAAAAATATAAGAACTATGTAAATACAATATTTTCCAAAATATTTCTATAATATAGCATACCTTCGTTCTACGGGTAAGGGAACACTTAAAATTCCTTGACCGAGCCCAATCTCTGCCTTTTCTGCTATTTCTCGACTAGATGCGCCAGCTGCAATGACTACAGCTGCAAATTTGATAGTTTGAATAATACCATTTGGAAGTTCAACCTAAAAAGTGTTTTACATTATACAAAAATTTATTGCAATGAGTTTATTTAAAAAATGTTTAATTAGTCATAAACTCACTTTAACTTTTTTTATATTTTTACATGTTGTGGAGTCATCGCCAGATGAAAGCAAATATTCGTCAAATTCAAAACCTATAGCTTTCGCAGTAATATATTCAACACCTAAAGACATTGCTTTTGTCTTGAAAGCACAGAGAAATGACCAAGGATCAAACCATCCTTCTTTTTCCAGTCCAAAACAACCAACTGAAATACCATCTGTATTTAACCATGGGAACTTTTCTTTCAATTTATTTGGAGAAAGAATGACATTTTTTGCACCCAGGGCATTTTGTATTTTCGAATTTTCTATTAATTGTTCACCACTCAATTCAGTGGCTAGCATTAAATAACCATAAGGTTGAAATTGGACGTCGACAGGAGACTCTCCTTGAATGGCCAAATGATTATTTATATTTCTAATAAATTCTGCTCCGAAAAGAGACATTTCAATGTTTTCTTCGAGAGAAAATTGTTGACGTAGACCACCTACTGATAAAGCCGATGATGCATGGCAGTACTGTTTGCATATTGTACAAATTATTTTCAGATAACAGCGTAGAGAAAGATTACTTTTATCTTAATAACTTACCGTAGGATCTTGCTCTATAACGACAACATGAAAGTCTTTCGGAAAGCGTTTTTTCAACCAATAAGCTATAGAACTTCCTATTACTCCTCCACCAATTATTGTTACATCGCTTCTTTGCGGTAAATTCATAAGACATTCGTCGAGCAATTGTTTAACTCCTTCATCATCGTTCCATGATTTAACTGTTACTTTTCTCTTATTTCCTATTGGCTTTTTCGGTAATCCTAGATACGGATTAAACTCTTCATTATTATCCTATAACATTATTTTTAAAAGTAATTAATATAGTTCTACGAATAATGATTATATTATATTATTTAAATCATGAATTACTATAAACATTGAAATAAAATATATATGGGATAATGAATACTATATTTACAAACTGCTAACCTATGTACAATTATGTAATTGAAAAATGTTTTTCTTTTTTCAATTTTTATAATTACCTTATTCGAGTAAGATCGTATTAACAATTGTTTCAGTCGTTGATTATTAAAAATATTTACTATTGTATTCCTTTGAGCAAAATAGCGAAACATGTTTTTCTTTTTTAACAAGTTTAATATCAAAATCACTAAGTTATATTATAAATTAATAACAATTATTGTTCCAGTTTAAAAATAAATGGAACTATTTGAATATATTATATTAATAAGAATTAAATAAAAGCACCATTTAGTATGCAAGATCTGCAATAAACTGACATCATTGTTGTATGGTTACAGTTTAATTATCTTCGACTGATAAAGAAAGTGGAAATTTTTGTTTATTTGTATTAAAAGCATATTTTTATCAGTGATATTATCAAAAGTAAAGTTTAATTTATATGCATGTAAGTTGTCACTTATTGCATCTTTACAAATGTATCTATTTTATAAAAAATGTCTATCTATAACCTCAAAGATAACGTGAGAAAGAGCCGTCTGCGTGTTTACCGGTGCCCATATACCTATATACATCATATATAGAATGATTAAAACTATAAAGAATAAATATAGATAATGAACGAAAAAAATAAAAAAGAAATAAGATAAATGAGACAATAAGATGAGTGTTTACTCAACAGATATGATCATTTATTTAATGATTTCGTTTTTAATTTGATTCAAAGAGAATACGATTTACATATAAATTAATTTATATCCTAAATATATATGTTATTAATATTTATTTTTTATATCATTTTTAATACTATATTTGTTTTTATTTTATTAATAAAAATAACATCAATTTTAATATAAATTTTTTTCAATACATATAGGTGATAGAAAAAAATATTTTATTAAAATTGTTTACTTTAATGTTTTTTCTTTTATTATTTAATGGAATTACTATAAGAATTATAATAAAAAATAAATATACATTTAATCATATTCGTAATAATATGTGCCAAAACGTTGACTATAATTATTTATTTACAATTATTTACTCCTTATCAATTTAAATCACTTATAATTATTATTATATAAGCACAAACGTATTTTTGCATTTAAAATATTTATAACACTATTAAAAATATAAATATATATATATATTGTTTTCTTCAATAAATATTTTGTAGCCTATATAAAATTATTTCTTCATTTGTTATAATATATCTATTGTTTTTTTGTTCTTACTTCACATAATATTAAGAATTTGATGTTTGTATATTTTTATAATAATACTAATAGTTCCTTCTTAATTTTATATGAATATATATTTATATAATATTGTAATTAACATATTATAAAATATATTAGTGCTTTAATCCATATTATTTATATATATAATGGTAATATATAAAATCTTCTTAATCTTAAATTTCGAAAGATAATTTCTATTGATTTATTAGGCAAGGAATCACAAGTAGAAAAATTGAAGAATTGTAATCAATTCGTAAAGTATAATAATTAATAAAAGTTTACTAAGAAAAATATAAACACTTCACAAAATAAATAATTTTTGAACTTATTTCTTCTATATCAAATCAAGATCAATGTTAAAATTCTGTCTATTATTTTGTAAAAAATCTTTTATTATATGCTTTGATGTACTACGAATTATAAGTTTAATAAAAAAATATTGTAAAATAAAATTCAAATTTCATAGTACGCTCGGACAATTATTTTCATAAATCATTTAATATAAAAAATTTGTATACTAGTTCGAGTGCCGCAGTATGAATACAAAATATTATCACGATCTTCATATTATAAACATTACTCTTTACAGATATACAATTAAAATAGCATTAATTATTTCTACGCACAATGCATATTTGTATTGTGTGAAAAATATTTTTGATATAAATACATTCCTACTATGACCTATTTAAAAATACAAAGTTTTTATGATACATTTATGGTACAGCGCACCAAATTTCAAGTATTTATAATACTATGATTTGTAAACATTATGTAAGTATATAATACATATTCACACATTATAGCACAAAGAGTTTAATTAATCCCATCGGATTGAGTAATACTATAAATTTGTTCATGTAGTTTCTGTCGGGTTGATAAACAGTGCTGTTAGGGCAAACAGTAGGAATACCAATCCTCCAATAATGGTCACTATATACAAACACACATGAAAATATTTTTAATTAGACTCATGTTTAGGAAAAATCTTAGTAATTCAAAAAATAAAAATTATATGTTAGCAAATATTAAATTTATAAAATAAAACTACATTGTTTTCAAAGCTTGTGGTTAATATTTAATACCATAATAGTTATTATTATTATGTTAGAAGGATTTAAAAATATAACATGCAATGAAATAATGAACAAAATTGTACCTGTTCGCACAGAAATTTTTTGTGCAATTATACGTCCACCTAATACAGCTAAGCCTGTACAAAATGAATGACCAAGAATTCCACCAAACACGACTCCATAAACATCCTAACAAAAATATGACTTATTATTATCTATTTAATATAAAATAATTTATAGAATTATCGCATAATTATAAAAACTTCCTTAATAGTTTATATTTATATTATAAAATACCTCTCTTGCTGCAAGTATGATTGTCGTTAGCTGTGAACGATCACCCCATTCAGCCAAAAAGGTGAGAGTAAATGCTTGTAAAAATATTCGAGAAAGTAACATCAGTGCTGAACGCTTAACAGTTTTTCTTATAATACCACTTTCTGGATCCTGGACTAAAGTAGTTGATTTATCTTTTTCATACTAATAGGGATAATAATAGTTATTAAAAATAAGAATATAAATTTTTATCGTTAATAATCTTTAAGAAACAATATTTCTAAAAAGTATATTAATACAAAAATGAAAACATTTTAATACCTCATCTTCTCGTTTACGTAAATCAGATTGAACTTCCTCAAGTTCTTCTTGCGCTCCTGTTGGTGACATATAATATCCATCCCTTAGCATTTTTAATCCGAATAAAGCAAAAAGTAAGGTTGAAATATAATATGTGTATACACGTGGTATTATGGTTGCTGCGTATCCAAATATTACTGAAAATAATCAAACTATAAGCATGTTACTGCGAAAGGATATTCATTGGCATTAAATTTATGAATAAGATTGTAATTAAAGTTTACATGGTATATAAAAAGATAAATAAGAATATTTTTTACAAGAAATGATACCTGAAAGTAAAGTCATAAGAGCAAGAGCGCTAATAGCTCCTATAAAAACGGTCAACCTAGGATGCTTCATTGCCATAATAGCAGCAATGAAAAATGTTTTATCTCCTAATTCGGAAACAACAATGACTGATAGGGAAGCTACAAAGGCATGTAGAAGCCCAAGCGAGGCTTGAGGTTGTGTTGATGTTAAGTCATCCATTTTCTACAATTATTCATTATTATTAACAATATTAGACTAATTAAAGTCATCTTTCATTGAGAGAGCTTATATCTACCATTGAAGTTGCTGTAATTTGCAATTTGTCATCATAACGTTGATTATTTTCCGCTTGCGCAAAATGAAAATTAAAATAAATAACTAAAAAAATATATAACAAATACTTCATTGTTTTATAATTAACGATGGTCATGATAATATTCTTAAGCATTATCATCAGGTACTATGCGCACGTACTGCTACCGCCACATCATTAAAGCGCGAATCGCAAGCATACAACATTGTTTGTTAATATAGATGTCGCTCTAATCGCAACAGTCAGGATCGCCAATAGATATTTTCATTTAATAATGATCAAATAGTACGATATTTTATTTCAAAAAGCTATTATTATTATTCAACTATGAATTTGACTTATTGATTTGACTCGAGTATTCTAATATTTTCTATTATACTTTTGACTAGGAAACAATTTGTGGAAATTGGTCTCCGATCAACGCTGCCACCTGACGGCAGCCGACGAGAACAATCATTTCGGTCACGACCCAACTTCCAAGTGATGACATCGCTGTCACGGCTCGTCTCGCAGCGCGAATTCTTTTCGGCGCTACCACCGCCAGCGATGCCAAATTTCGCCGTTTTTTCCCGCCAACAACACACAGAAATGCACGATCTTATCGACTCTCTTCTTCTACCGGCTATATTATAACACACAGCGATCTTAAAGATTTCTAGTTATACGATTCTTCTAATCGCACTCTCGTGTCCCACTAAACTTCTATCATATCGGTATGTATAAGCTTGTTATGTTCTAATCCTTTCACTATTGGATTAATGTAAGTTATAGTATAGTATAGGTTAGTAATCTAGACATATGCATGAAAGAGCAAGAAACAATTAGAGGAATAAAAAAATATATGATATTAATTAGAAAGTTAAAAGAAATTAATTATCTTTACAATGTTTACGGCAAGCAGTCTTCGGCTGTATTTTACTTTCCATGGAATGTATGACATACATTCCATTACATGGAAAGTAAAATATCATTACCCGGGTCTAACCACGAGAAGATAACCGCTTCTGAAAACTCACGAGGGATGTAAATCTTAAAGATATCCATATCCGAATAATATTTAAACGAAAAAAAATTATCTAACCATCATTTAATTTATACTTTATAATTATATGAAAAAAGAAATAATATTCTATTTATTTATTTTATTTTTTAGCTCCACTAGGCAATCTGTTGTTAGTGCTGGCCAATAATTAATAGCCCCAAACGTATTCTTACCATTATACTCAGATGCTAACACTGTTGGCGTAGCTGGTAATCAGATTGCTTCAACGAGTGATCTAATGTCTACAGCAGCAACAACAGCTGAGAATACACAGCAATCTGTTAACATGCAGCTACCACTTGGTAGTTCCAATGAACCAGGACAGTCTGGTGTGTTGAAAGAAAATAAACTTTCTAGTTCAAAACTACCAGCTGATCTTAAACTAGAACAAGTAACTGCTATACCTGTAACAGAATCTAAATTGTGGCACCAAACTTTAACGCCTGATCTCAGAAATCACCTACTTCGCAAATTAGTGCAAGGAATATTCCAAACTTCGGATTCTACAGAGACTCATAAACAGACGAAATATGTAGTTGCTTATGCTCAAAATGTGGAAGGTGATATCTTTAAGAATGCCAATTCTAAGGCGGAGTATTATCACTTACTGTCGGAAAAAATTTGTAATACAGATAAGTAATTTTAGATGAGGGAAATGATAGGAAAGAAAAGAGCATCAACAACAACAATTGCAAGTTGCACAACAGCAGCAATAACAAATACTTGTTGGTCCTTCTGCTCCCAGTCCAAATGGACAGTCAACATCTAATCCAAGTCTAGTCTTAGTTCATTTGGTCAGCCACAAATGTCACAAGCTAATTTAACGACAACGACTAGTCAATTTCTAACTTCTAATGACATTTCCAGTTTACCAAACAGTTCACCTGTACAAAATCAACATCAATTTTCTGATACTATGAAAGTTAGGCTTACTCAAGTTCAAGTAATACAGCAGCAGTAGTAACCGTAAAGTGTACCACACAACAACAGCAACCAAGTCAATAACAACTAACAAGTACTTCAAATCAAAGTGCCGCAACAAGTGCAATGCCACAAACACTATCACCCTTTAGTAATATTCGACAACAAAATAATCAGCAACAAAATCTTATATACCTTAATCATTATATTAAATAATATTGTAAAAAATAAACATTTATTTTTTATATTAGTATTTAAATTATCTCTAAAAATAATAAAACCTTAAAAGCAGAACCTAAACTTAATAGTAAAACAAATATAAGCAGAAGAAGAGAGTCGATAAGTTCATGCGTTCTTTGTGTTGTTAGCGGGAGAAATGCCGAGATTTGGCATCGTTGGCGATGGTAGCGTCAAGCGGAAGTCGCGTTGCGAGCGCTCGGAAGTCGGGTCTTGGCCGAAACGGTCGTTCACGTCGGCTGCCGCCAGTTGGCAGCATTGATCGGAAACTAACCGCCACAAATTACTTCTTAAAAAAAAATATTAGAAAATAAAAATAAAAAAAATATCACAAAAATATTGCAAGTAATTAAATAATAATATATTTGACTATTATATATATACGAACGAAATAAAAAGTATAAATTTTAAATAAGAATTTATTGAAATCAAAGAAAGCGTAAAGAGTTCGTCATAACAGGATCATTACAGTTACGACATGTGATTATTTTTTCTCATTTTTAATTATTACTTTTTTTCATTTTTATTTCATGATCGAGCATATGGTTGATTTTCATTAGTGGCCAAATAACTATGTATATATAAAATTCTCTCTGATTGGTCGTTTGAATCTCGATCAGGTACTCTCATACCAATCGAGTCGGAAGTTTGGGTTCATTTTACGGACACGAGCTTACGATCAGATATCGTGATTAAGTTGCTAGACGCTTGCAGTAATGGTTTATGGGATCTGTTAACCTGTGATGTCGATACGTTTGTTTTTAATTTTAAAGCACTTTGATTAAAATTGGAATGGCCGGTAAAGTTTGGAATTCTGAGATATGGAAAACTTGGGATAAGCATGGAAAAAATGACTTGTAAGTGGTTAAAACGATGTTGCGCCAAAAGCGCGCCTGATTAATATTGAATTGATACTCTCGGTCCTATCCGAGAATTGATGGTTGCAACTTATCTCTCCTGTTTCTCGCTCTTCTGAAGAGTTAATTGTCAATTAACAACTGTTTGCAGCCTCAAGCTAATCAAGCACTTATTTAAGGAAGGCAACGCAGCTGGTAAGTTGTTTTACGTTTACCCCTCTCGTGCATTTTAAATAGGCTATATAACAAACCTTTACTACATCTGGAAAACATTCTCTTACCAGCATAGCATTTTTAACTAATTTCTTCTTTTTTCTTTTTTTTCTCCTATTCTTTTTTTATGGCTATACATATGCCTTATTATTCATTTAAATTATATAATTATTGCATGAATCATTGATTATTACTCTACAATAATTATTTTTACTCAATATAACGTCAATGCTTTTACTATGGTCTCAATTTGTATTTACATTCGTTTGTAGTATATTATTTTAATTTATTGTTATGTATGTAGATAAGTTGGAACAAAAGAATTAATATCATTCTTTCATTTGATGTTTACAGAATGGAGACGGGGATTATACGAATTGATTTCAAATGGAATCCGTGGAAACATAAAAAAGGATAATGTTATTGCAACATTAAGCGAAGTTACTGTAAGTTGTATTTTCATGTTTTATAATGTCGGTCATCGCAAGATAACAAGCGATGATAATAGGTTGCATGATATATTTTCAGAATATTGATTGGGCGATACCATCAGCAATAGTTGATATATTTACCTTAATTGATGCAGAAGTTCACACCGAAGATAGAAATAACTTTTATTACATTGTAAAAGAATCGGAGAAGGTACCGTAATATGACTAAATTAATTTTCATCGTTGAAAGCAATTGAAATTGCTAAAAAGATATTATTCATCTTTCAGGTATTAACGGATAGAATAATAAAAGAACGGTTAGAAATTGAAACATTGCAAGATGTAGGAACATTAAAAAACCGAAGTTTTCAAACAAAATTTATTAAAGTGAAAACGAAATTATAGTACGTAGATATGGCTAATATAATATATATTATATTAGAATAATTTTGTTTATTTTTTCAAATAACATATTAACCATATATGGATCTATAACAAAAGTACTATTTTTTTTTATTTTTCATTTCATATTTCAGCTACAAACAACGAAAATTTAATTTATTCAGAGAAGAAAGTGAAGGTTATTCCAAACTTATTGTAGAATTGAATCAAGAACGTCCAGAAAGTGAAGTGGCGTCAACTTTAGAAATAGTAAAATCATTAATTGGTACGACTATTTTTTACGTAATGATTTGGCAGTAAAAAAATAATCTGATAGAAAAAATTAATATTTTTATTTAAAGAAAAAATACACAGCTGAAAATTCAAATATCTTTATTTCAGGATATTTCAACCTTGATCCTAATCGTGTACTTGACATTTTATTAGAGACCTTTGAAAATCGATCAGAAGCTGATGCATTTTTTATACCTTTAATTCGTTCGTATATGAGCGACCAGCAAGTACTTTGTGAAGTTTTAGGATTTAAATACAGCTCTACTATCAATGCAACTCCGTTTTCCCTACAAAAGCTCACTGCACTGATGTTACAACATTCTGTAATACAATTGGATGATATGCTTCCTTGGCTCGTACCAGATGATGAAACCATTACTAAAGAATACGAACAAGCATTGAAGCAGGCTAAAGAATACGTTCGTAAGTTAAGTGTCATTTCAACTAAAGATAAAGAAGAAGTACCAGAAGAGAAAGAAAATCCACAGGTATTTTAAAATCATTATTAAGAACACCCTTATAATATTATTCATTCATTTACACAATTTCATTGTTATATATCTAATAGGCTAAATATGCAAGTAACCAAAAATTTGGTTTATGCGAAGCACTATTAGAAATAGGAGCTTGGGAAGTAACACAAGCTCTTTTTAGTCGATTACCGGAACATTGCTTTACAGATCAACGTCCTATCGCATTAGCACTATGCAGGATGATTCAATCTCTTATTGAGCCTGTCTATCGAAAGTAAGCTGCTTAGATAATTATTTAATAATATTTACAATTTGCAAAATGTATACTGAAAATTTAATTATTTGCTAATCGTCACGATGCATTTATCTATATTTCAGATATTGCATAATATCACCTAAATTACAAGGTCGAAAAGTCCCTCCATTAAAAAATGCTCTCGCACCAAAACCAATATGTAGTTTAGAAGAGATACATGATCAATTACTACCTATGTTAATAGTTCTTGGTCCTAACTTACATCATGATCCTATTTTATTATATAAAGTTATGAGATTGTGTCATGCTGCTATCAAACAGTGTCCATTAGATACAAACAAGCTACCAGTTGACAAGAACAGTACCCTTTATTATGATGTATTAACAATACTTGACGTAGCCTTGTTACCATCATTATCTTTCATGGATTGTAATTGTTGCGTAGCTGAAGAATTATGGAATATTTTAAAATACTATCCATATCAAAATCGTTATTGTTTGTATGCAAGATGGAAAAATGACACTCCTCTTCAACACGCGGCTCTACTCAGAAAACGAGCAGATGCTCAGAAAAAAATTAAATCAATTATGAAAAGGGTCAGCAAAGAAACAATTAAACCTGTTGGAAGATCGATTGGCAAACTAACTCATTCTTCTCCTGGGGTATTGTTTGATTATGTTCTTATACAGATTCAATTATATGATAATCTCATAGGTAAATATATTTATTGATAGCAGAATATGATATTATTTATTATAAAACAAACTTAAAAGAGAACATTTTTTATTACAAAATGGGACATTTACAGGACCAGTTGTAGACTCATTAAAATATTTAACAAACATTTCTTATGATGTACTTGGATATTGTCTTGTGGAAGCATTAGCAGGGGCCGATAGAGATAGATTCAAACATGATGGAACCAGTATATCTTTATGGTTACAATCTCTTGCATCATTTTGTGGTGCTATTTTTAAAAAATATAATATAGAACTTACAGGTTTATTGCAGTATGTAGCGAATCAACTTAAAGCACAAAAGAGGTAGTTTAAATGTTCTTCTTAAACGAAGATACCTTTTAACAAATATTTATAACTATATATGAGAACATTTTATTTTACAAATATAAATATTACTTTCAGTTTAGATTTATTGATATTAAAAGAAATAGTACAAAAGATGGCAGGCATTGAAGCTGCCGAAGAAATGACTGCTGATCAATTAGATGCCATGGCTGGAGGAGATTTATTGAAAAATGAGGTAATATATTTGATTAAAAAAATAATAAATTAATAAACTAATTCTCTCTTTCTCCCCCCCCCCCATGTTATATATTTTTTTATTTAATATTATATTTCAGGCCGGATATTTTAGCCAGGTTCGTAATACGAAGAAATCATCGCAACGTTTGAAAGAAGCACTTGCCGAACATGATCTAGCTGTAGCTCTCTGTTTATTAATGGCACAACAAAAACATTGTGTTGTATACAGAGAAACAGATAAATCTCATCTGAAACTTGTTGGTACGTAATAATACTTCAGTCAAGCAAGACATATGTTTAAACGATAATAATTAACAATATTGTCTTTAAATATTATTATATATAGGAAAGTTATATGATCAATGTCAGGATACATTAGTACAATTCGGTACATTTTTGGGTTCTACAATGACAGTAGATGAATATGTGGAAAGATTACCATCTATACATTCTATGCTACAGGACAATCATATACACGCAGATGTTGCATTTTTTCTTGCACGACCAATGTTTGCACATGCCATTAATGTAAGAACATTTTATTCAATATTTTACTTAATACATTGATTATTGAAGCAATAAATGTAATAGATTCCACTTATACGTAACAGTAATTGTAAATAACATAAAATGTATATTTTATATTTGTGCATCTTAAGATCAAATATGACGCTCTTCGTAAAGCTGATCCAAATTACAAGAAAATGTCTAGTGCTGTAAAACAGGCTAAGTACGCAGAAGCTGCACAAGCTGTAATGGCACCAGTTGCTCAATCGGTTAGACCATTACATCCATTAAAAGTATGGGAAGATATTTCACCACAATTTTTAGTTACATTTTGGTCATTATCTATGTATGATCTGTACGTTCCTGTTGAAAGTTATCAAAGAGAAATAAATAAATTAAAGCAACTTGCTATTCAAGCTGCAGATTCCAAAGATATGGTTTGTACATATAATATTCATAATCTTACAATATTTTCTTTATAAAAACTAATAATTAATATTATATCTTTTGACTATAAATAGAATGCTAGCAAGGGAAAGAAAGAACAGGAAAGATACACCACTTTAATAGAAAAACTACAAGATGAAAGAAGGAAGCAAGAAGAGCACGTTGAAAAAGTATTTGCTTATCTCAGGTAATATAAATTAAAATTCAAAATAATAGATAGAAATATATATTTAATCATATTATGAATTATTGATTTATACATGAACATGTTATAATATGTATCTTATTAATACATTCGTTATATTTTATTAGACAAGAGAAAGATTCCTGGTTTTTATCTCGAAGTGCAAAATCTGCAAAAAATGAAACAATAACGCAGTTTTTGCAATTGTGTTTATTCCCTAGATGTACATTTACAACTGTAGATGCTATGTACTGTGCAAAATTTGTTCATACTATTCATTCATTAAAGACGGCTAATTTTTCAACACTCCTTTGCTATGATAGAGTAAGTAAAAGTTTAAGAGTAATTAAATGTACATACAGTTTCGCTAATATTATTTTGATAAATGTTATTTTATTTTTTTTTTTCAGCTTTTCTGTGATATCACATATTCAGTCACTTCGTGTACAGAAAACGAAGCAAATCGTTATGGCAGATTTTTATGTGCCATGTTGGAGACAGTGATGAGGTGGCATTCAGAAAGAGCAATCTTCGACAAGGTATAATATACTGTACATTTAACCCTTTGCACGATTTTTTGTACTGACCTTTGTACTGCAAATTAAATCATAGTGCAAGGAGTTTAACATTGTTTAACTTATAACATTATTTATACATTTTTTCGTTATAGGAATGTAGTAACTATCCGGGATTTGTTACTAAATTTCGTGTAAGCAATCAATTTTCAGAAGCAAATGACATGGTCGGTTTTGAAAATTATAGACACGTATGTCATAAATGGCATTATAAAATTACAAAGGTATTTCTTATAGATATTAATTATCGTTAAAACTATATTTTGAATTATCTGTTATTAATTAAAATATTTTTACAATTATTAGGCAATTGTAGTTTGTTTAGATTCAAAGGATTACGTGCAAATAAGAAATTCTTTAATAATATTAATTAAAATATTACCACATTTTCCTGTATTATCAAAACTTTCACAAATATTAGAACGTAAGGTTGATAAAGTTAAAGAAGAGGAACGTGGCCAACGTCAAGATTTACATATCCTAGCAATATCTTATAGCGGCCAATTAAGAGCTAGAAATTCTTGTATGATACGTGAATCAGATTTTCATCATGTTGGCGATAAGGTCAGCTAGTAATTATGATTATCGATAATATTTTCTTTTTCATTTGTTCTTTTTAGTATTAATTTATTCTTTATCTTGCAAAAAATTTTCTCTAAACAGGCGGGAAAAACACAGGATGCATCAAACAATGAAACAGTAGAAAAAGTTAGTAATGGAATTAGTAAAGAGATAAGTAATGGCGATACCAGAACAGAAAAAGAAAACAAAGAGCAAAGAGAAAAACGTAGTGCAGTAAATCAAGCGCATCAGTAAGTTACCTATTTTTTATTCAGTCATTAAAAGTCATGACTTACATTTATATATTAAGTAAATTTATATCAGTGATTAATTTGATTGAATATCACTGGTCCTACTTAAACTGTAGGACCAGTAAAATATTTTAAAGAAAGTTACATTGTAACTGCTTTAGCCTCATGACACAGACTAAATTCACTGCTTTGCTTATCATCAAAATCTACACATTTTTATTACCTTTTTCTTCATACCATCGCACTTCATTTCTAGCAGCGAAAGTTCAGAAAAACTTCGGAAAAAAGAAGAATGTAAAGATGTTGCAGATGTTAAAGAAAAACACATCAAAAAGGAGGAATCTAAAGAAGACGATACCATTGACAAAAAAGATCGCAAATATTACAAGGTAAATAATTTATTATAATGTATTATACAAACACATATGTATTGTGCTGATATAATGTAATTATTTTTATAGATTTTTATAAATTTATGATGACTTTTTTGTTACTAATATAACTCTGATTATAGGAAGAACATTATTATAGTGGTGGCGTGGATAATTTAGACAGAGATCTTTCTAGTGTGTCAAATAGTAGTGCCAGTTCAGGACCAACACCGGATGGTACCGAAAGAGGTTTGTGCAATCAAAATTAATGTTAATAATTCATATTAATTCTGTCGAGTTTAAAAATAAATATTCAACTTTTTATTAGTGAACCATTTCATTTAATACAAAACACTTGAATTATTAGTTTCAGAAGCCAAAAGAAGAAAACTTGAAAGTACTCCAAAGGTAAGAAATAAATAAAAAAAAAACTATAATTATATCTCTCAAACATTATTAAATAATAAATAAATACGTATATTTTTAGCAGGAAGGTAGGAGAACAGAAGGCACTCTTGAAAAAAAGGAACGTTCTAGCAAAACTAAAGTACGCGACGAGCAAAAAGAACTTCGCAGAGAAAAAAAGTTAGGACGAAAAAGGGTAAGAAATTAAAATACAATTTCTATTTTCGATTCGCATATTACGATCTCAATCGTTAATTCTAATTAATGTTTGATTTAGGATCGAGCTGAGGAATCTTTGGTGCAGACTGAACAAAAACGAAGAAAAGATGATGAAAGAGGTTTGTATATAATTTTATTCTCTCGTATATAAATACATTCATATGATAATATATATATTTTTATTAATATGTTATAGCCAAAGGAGTACATCAAAATGGAGACGTAACGGAACACAGAGAAAAACATCATTATAGCAAAGTAAGTAAAATGTTATATTATTATTAATATATATCTGTGATACAAGGTACAGACAAATTATTATTGACTCTGTAGTCAAAGGATTAATGCTTTACACAAGAAGAATATATTAAATTATATAAATAATAATTTAAATAGAGAGCACAATTTTTTTTATTTTTTTTTTAAATTGACTTAATAATCAAAAAATAAATTTGAAGGAAAAATTTAATTCTACTCATAATCAGCCTTTATGTAACATTTCTTCTATATCTTGAAGATATAATTTGTATACTTAAAATTCATTATAGAAGTTATTTACAATATTAAACGTAATATCCATTAAAGATAATTTAATAATTTAGATACTGAATTGACCAAAAGATTTAATAATAGAAATTTGAAAAAGTTCTTGTATTAAAATTTTTATTAATATCAATGAGTAACGATAAATTGAATGGGTGTTTGGAAAAAGGGCATACTGCAAATTTTTAACATAGGCAATAACAGAATTAAACATGAGCTCTTCTTCTATAAACACCCATTCAATTATTATTTATGTAATTTAACTCTAGTCAAAGTTAGCATGAATATTACTTATAAGTTTGGATGGCTTCTGTTTTAATTCTTTTTTACAATTGTATTAAAAAACTTTATAGGAAAAGTTGCACTATTGCAGAGAGGGAATCTAATGGTTGAAAGAATTTTTTCTCAAGGTCATTTTTTACTTTCACTTTTACTTTTTTTAATTTCGTTAAGTTATTAGTGAAAGTTATTCAAAATCAAATGCTGTAGTAAAATGAACTTTCTTGCAATATAGAAGATTTTTAAAATTGTGACCATTTACGCCAATGTTACTGTAATGATAAGGCGTATCAACGGAAAATAAGATATGTACGTATATTCAGCCATTTTACATTTACGAAAATTACACCTTTGCATGCTACTGTAACGATAGGGCATATCAATGAATAATAAGACATGTACGTATTTCAGTGATACGATTATAGCTTTGCATTGGATGCAAATGGACACAATTTCAAATATTTTCTGCAATATAAAAAGGTTTATTTTACTACCACATTTGATTTTGAATGATCTTCATTAATAACTTAATGAAATTGTCTTAACGCTAGTTATCGCAAAGCGTTAAAAAATATATATAATTTTATTTAAAAAAAAATCAAGTTAATCTTCAAATCTTGTAAAAAAATGACCTTGAGAAAAAATTCTCTCTACTATTAGATTCTCTCCCTATAATAATAATACAACTTGTTCCTTTGAAGTTTTTTAATACAATTGTAAACAAAGGCGATATTTAGATGAAACAGTTAAGCGCCTCATCCTGTACATATAGAAAATATGTATAATGCACAATTAAAGTGCATAATGTAAGACTGTCTTTCTCATCTTTTTTGCATTAGTTCATTCATTATAAAAATCTGTGAACTGTACTCTGATACTATTCTTTGTAATTCTTTGAATATCAGGGGGGGATAAGGAGAGGATATTTATTTGTTTCTCTTTTTTTAAGAAAAAGAAATGTATAAAGCAGTAAGTTCACATTTGGCTAGTTTTTGTGTATTAAAAGCAAAATTGTTATTATTTTTCTAACCTTGTTACTTGGCCCCTTAGTTGATAAAGACGTCCACTTCGAGTATATTGAAAAGATGAGACGGGAGACAGTAGCAAAGACGAGAAAACATAGGTGATACTATCAAGTACCCAATGTTAATCGCAGAAGTCACAAGGCATACAAGACATTTATTCATCAATATATTTTCAGGAAAAATCTCCGTATACTAAGGAACGTACACATGAACGTGAAGGACGTGAAAACAGAGACAAACAATATCCTTTTTATACAAGAAGAAGAAAATATTAATAGAAAAGCTATCAAAAAAACTATCAAAAAAACTATCAAAAAAAAAAAAAACAAGATATTAAAATAATTTAAGTAAAAATATTTGTCCTTAATAAAAATATACTAGAAGGAGTTCAGATCCCAAACGAAGATGATGCACGGCAACAGAAAAAATGTTGATTTAACATTTTATATATTACGTTTGATGTTGCATGTAATTAAAAGTAGAATTCGTCATAATAAAGAAAAAAACTAGTGGATAATTTGTATATTACGTTAACGTCCATTTTTATAAAATAAACTATTTCTCATTCAATTCATATTATTCAATGTGCTTTCTTGCACTTGATTGTAACTACTTAATCATTTCTGAAACAAAAAGAAACAAACAATTGTTCGTCACAAGTTTGTACCGATATGTGTTAGTCGCTAAAGAATTGTGAAAGATTGCTTTGATATCCGATAAAAGTAATATATACTTATAAAGGTACTTATTAATTGTCTGATAACATTATAGCCAATAGA
Source organism: Polistes fuscatus (assembly GCF_010416935.1). NCBI lineage: Eukaryota > Metazoa > Arthropoda > Insecta > Hymenoptera > Vespidae > Polistes > Polistes fuscatus. The sequence goes on along the minus strand of NW_025112997.1, from coordinate 19,428,908 downwards.
TTAATGAAAACAAATAAATTTATAGTAAAACTTTTATCTTTTTACTTATTTGATGAAAATATAATAATAATAATAATAATAATAATAATAATAATAATAATACTGTATATATATATAAACGATATAACCCAATAAATGTACAATATCATCGTGCTGGTGTAATCAACTATCTGTACAAAATAAATTATCATTGACACTTTTGGACATACAATCTAAAATACGTGTGTGTATGTGTGTGTTTGTATAAAACATATTTAATTATGTAGCAATAGAATTATAATAAAACCTATCGGCTTTTATACTTTCTTCTTCCAAACGTTTCAAACGTAATTTAGCGTCTTGCAATATATCCTCGGTCGAACTGCTTTCGCTAACAATGGTGTTAGTATAGAGAGCTTTTTTCGTTATCATAGGATCTTCAATTAAAGTAGACCTCGATTGATGTATTTCTTCGAATCTACGCGATAATTGAATCGCGTATTGAGTTAATTCATCTATTTTCAATTGTTGATCATGCAACAACTTGACCAATTCTTTTTTTTCTCCATGAAACTGTACATCTTTATTTTTATCTCCCAAATCGTTGCTAGAACTCGTTTGTATTCCCGTATCTCTTAAATTGCAATTAGAAGAAAAAGCTTTTTTGGTCACAGTAAGCTCTTCATGCAATTTCTCCAAATCACGCTTATAACTCTCATACATGTCTTGTTTTTTTTGTATTCTGCGAATAATTCTATTATTGCTTATCAAATCTTTTATAATAGAAATTATTAAACAAACCTAACATCTTTAAGGAAAATATTACCTTTCGCTTTCTAATAGCAAAGCGTTGTGTTTAAAGGACAATTCTATTTCTTTCTGAAACAAATGTTGTTCCTCTTTCTGATTTTTTTCATTCAATTGTTGTTCTTTCAAAGTAACCATACGCATTAATTCCTAAAAAAAAGCACATTACGTATAAGGTGGATACATAGTTTTGCACTCTGAATTCAACCTTTTCTCAAATCATTTATTTATGAGAGAAAGGTTGAATATAATTTATAAAAATATTAAATTTGTGGAGTGCAAAAGCTGTACAAATAAGATGCTATTTTTAATCAGAAAATAATATACCTGGGCTTTTTCTAATTTTTCATTCAAAGAAGTAAGTTGTTCTTCGATAACAACGGCACGATTTTTTAATCCGATTTCTTTTTCTTTCAATTGCATGTCGAATATTTGTTTTTGTCTAAATATTTTCTTCTTAATAGACCTTAATTTTTCTATATCCGTACTGATTCGGAGAGAAGTATCTGTCTGTGTTTCTTTGGTACTAGTCATAATGGATTTTTTAAAACTTGGAACTTTGTTAAAATTCAATGTACAAACTGATATACATTTTAATATACATAAAAGTAACGGTGCATCATTATCTACATACTCCGACATAATATATTGTCCTTCAGGATCACTTGGTTGTATTCCTAAAGTCTCTAACGTATGATATATATAATCTTTTTGTAACTTCTGTTTATTCTGTGTTTTTTTTTCATCATAACTATCGGGTACATGATTATCAAACTGTATCAAAAGCGGTGCTTCGCTGGCAAATACTGACAAAGTATAAGCGTAATTACTATTAAATAAATAC